>NC_092775.1:39302893-39603049 GCF_047496795.1 Chiloscyllium punctatum | reverse complement strand
CTTCGGATAATCGAATGATGGATAATCGAGGTTCCTCTGTATATTTTAAAAATTAAAGCACTATAGGGAATATGTGGGAGAATTAGGCTAATTGGTTGGCTCTGCCAAAGAGTTCGCAAAGGAGTAAGGGGTGGAATGACTGCCTCCTCTGCTGATTGGTTCAAACTGTAATCAGGAATGATTAATCCCACCATGCAGGAGCTCATGCTGATGCAACACACTCATTCTCCAAGCACTGTGTCTAAGCATTGATACTTCCTGTTTGCATATATGCTTCAGTCTGAGTATTTACACAACTTCATAAACTTATCAAATCATGTGGACAAATCTATGGATTTTCATCAACTCTGATATGACTGGAGATATGCAGTCTGTCACTGTGAATAACTGATGCTTGGCACCCATTTACAGTAGTCTAATGTCCTACTCCCACCTATTTCCTGTACTTGATGATACACCTTTTATCAAGTAACAATCTAATTCAGCTTTAGAACATTTTTAAAATTCAGCAATAGTGAAGATTTGTGTTAGTGAATTGAACATTTAATTATCTTATATTTGTAGCTTCTATTTTCTTTGTCTTAATATGCATATAAGTCATAGAATCATAGAGATGTACAGCCACAAAGTTCTAGGGTACACCTGGTCAGGTCCTGGGGATTTATCCACCTTTATGCATTGCAAGGCACCCAGCACTTCCTCCTCTGTAATATCGACATTTTTCTAGATGTTACCATCTATTTTCTCACATCTTATATCTTCCATGTCCTTCTCCATAGCAAACACTGATGCAAAATACTTGTTTAGTATCTCCCCACCTCCAGCAGCTCCACACAAAGGTCACCTTGCTGATTTTTGAGGGGCCTTATTTGTTCCCTTGTTACCCTTTTGTCCTTAATGTACTTGTAAAAACCCTTTGGATTCTCCTTAATTCTATTTGCCAAAACTATCTCATGCCCCCTTTTTGACCTCCTGGTTTCCCTCTTAAGTATACTCCTCCTGCCTTTATACTCTTTCAAAGATTAACTTGATGTATCCTGTCTTTACCTTTCATGTGTTTCCTTCTTTTTCTTAACCAAACTCTCAATTTCTTTAGTCATCCAGCATTCTCTATAACTACCAGCCTTTCCTTTCACCCTAACAGGAACATACTGTCTCTGGACTCTCATTACCTCATTTCTGAAGGATTCCCATTTTCCAGTTGTCCCTTTACCTGTGAACATCTGCCCCCAGTTAGCTTTTGAAAGTTCTTGCCTAATACCATCAAAATTAGCCTTTCTCCAATTTAGAACTTTAACTGTTAGATCTGGTCTATCTTTTTCCATCACTATTTTGAAACTAATAGAATTATGGTCACTGGCCCCAAAGTGCTCCCCCACTGACATCTCAGTCAGTTGCCCTGCCTTATTTCCCAAGTGTTGGTCAAGGTTTGCACCTTCTCTAGTAGGTACATCCACATACTGAATCAGAAAATTGTCTTGTACACACTTAACATATTCCTTTCCATCTAAACCCTTAATACTATGGCAGTCCCAGTCGATGTTTGGAAAATTAAAATCCCCTCTGATAACCACTCTATTATTCTTACAGATGACTGAGATCTTACAAATTTGTTTCTCAATTTCCCGCTGGCGATTAGGGGGTCTACAATACAATTCGAGTAAGGTTATCGTCCCTTACTTTTTTGCCAATTCCACCCAAATAACTTCCCTGGATGTATTTCCAGGAATATCCTCCTTAAGTACATGTTATCCCTTATCAAAAACACCACTCCCCCTCCCCGCAAGCCTCCCTTTCTATCCTTCCTGTAGCATTTGTATTCTGGAACATTAAGCTGCCAGTCCTGTCCATCCCTGACCCATGTTTCTAAAATTGGTATAATATCCCAGTCCCATGTTCCTAGCCATGCCCTGAGTTCACCTGCCTTCCCTGTTAGGCCTTTTGCATTGAATTAAATGCAGTTTAATTTATCCGTTCTACCTTGTTCTTTGCTTTGTTCCTACCTGCCCTGTCTGTTTGACTAGCTCCTTTTCCCAACTGTACCAGTCTCAGATTGATCTCTTTCCTCAGTATAGTCCTGCATCCCACTCCCCCACGTTATTAGTTTAAATCCTCTGAGTAGCTCTACCAGATCTCCCTGCCAGTATATTCATCCCCTTCCAATTCATTTATATCCTTCTAATGAAAACTTATTTGAATATACTGTAGCTGCCAGTGAATTAAAAACATTTTATAGTCAGTGAAATACTTCTAAAGTTTAGTCGCTCTTGGACTCAAGAATAGGACCCATTTGAAACCTGGAGACTGGCTGTGCTACTTTGTGTTACAATTATTAAGGTAACACCCCACTAATAATCAAATGAAGATAATCCTATTCTTGGATGAGTATCAATCTTATTGCTGTTTGTGGATGGGGATGGGGCTGTATGGCCAGAACCATTGTGATGTATAATATGGTATTTGCACTGAAGAAGGAGAAAAAAGGAATGTGCCATTCTTTTTGGATGTTTTTTAAGCAAATGGTATTTAACAACATGCTTTTTCTATGTGTGAATCCACTTTTATGGCCAGACAATCATTGTTTCCAGGGTAGATGAGTGTTGTGGATTGGGACCCTGCAGAATCCCAATCATAGCAGACTTCAAAGGAATTGCCCGAGAAATTTGAAGGAACCCTCCAAACATATCTACTTAAGGTGGAGAATTCAGCAGGGTCCGATGTAAGTAAGTAAAATACTCTTAAGTTCTGAATAACTATTCAACTGACCCAATTCCTGACCTCACACATATCCAGCTACACCTTCTTTAGATCAATGACTTCTTCCAGACCCTAATCTGACAATACCCTCCTCTTCCCCATCCAGGACCAACACCCACATCCCACTCCAGAACTCACTGCACTCTCTTTTTTTCTCCACTTTGCACCTGATCTGCCTTTGTATCTGCATAATTCAGCAATCCCTTCCTCCAGAGACATGCTGCCCCCCTTTCCCCACTCCAGGCACGATTTTCCTCCACATCAATTGGGATACAGTCCTCCTCTTCTCTGCTCCAGGCTCAACTTGCCTTTGCACCCACCATCTCGTTTGGCACCCAACCTGCTCTGCACCCACCACCTCGCTCAGCGCACAAGCTCCCTTCCTTCACGCTGAGTTAATTCCCCTTCCTGGAACCTGACATTCAGCCTCCCCTGCCTCGTTCCTCCACCAGGCCTGATATCTCTCACCCACTCCAACCTACTTGAAACACTGCACCACTTACCTGGCCCTTGCCACCTTGATCCTACTCTCCTGGCATGCTATATCTGGCATCCTAACCATTTTTCACTTGACACTATATCCCACCAGGCACCCTACCATAATTTCACACTGACCTCGCATCCTTTCCATTTGACTGTAGCTGTCCAAGTGGCTGTCTGAGATTCTGGACAATTAAATCTCAGGTGGCAAAGAAATGTTGAGCTCCCTTCTTTCACAAAAAAATCGCTTACAGATTTAACGTTATTGTCATATGTACTCAAATGTGTCTAGTGAAAAGTATACAAGTCGCCACCTACAGCACCATCTTAGGTACAAAGGAACTAGGTAAAATCCTTAGTTACAGAATACAGAAATGAAGGAAAGATTATGCTACAGCTATGCACAGTATAATCATAGGTCAGAAAAACAACAGTCAAAAAGACAAGCATCACAGTCTCTCTCCAAGCGCTCTCTACAGCAGACCATGCAGGGGACGTCCACGTGGTCTGACCATTGGCTGTCACCGGCGTCCCTGCTTGGACCACAGTGTGAGATTGCCACTACTCAGAAAATACAGAGACCAAATTATTGCTGCATATTTGCTGTTCATAACACGATGTGATGTATGTATAAAATGTATGGGAGTGCATCTTGTTGTCATTATTTTTTGTGAAACTAATTGGATTATAAACCATTGTATTATAAATGTGTACCAGGATGCATGAATTCCTGTTGAGAGCACTGTTTAATAGAAAAGTCCTGTTTGCATTTGAGAAAAATGATTTATAATCCAGAAACACCAACAGCTACTATATTTACACAATCACATTAATACATTGACATTCACATGGTGCTTCATAGGAACATTATATTCCCAGCTTTGAAATGGCAGGCGAGCCCCAGGTGGACAGAGGAAGTGCTTCAGTGATACCCTCGAGGCCTCACAGTGCAGCATTCCCACAGACACCTGGGAATCACTGGCCCAACACTGTCCAAAGTGGAGGAGGAGCATCCAGGAAGGCATCGAGCACCTTTTTTCCATTGGGAAAAAAATAGAAGCTGAGTGAAAACAGCGAAAGGACTGCACTGCCACACCAATGCCCCACCCACCCCTTTACATGACCATCCCCTGCCCCAAGTGTAACAAAGTCTGCGGTAGCTGCAGCAGTCTGTGCAACCACCTATGAACTCACTCTGAGAGTGGAAAAGAATCACCCTTGTCTGTGAGGGACTGCTGCTGATGATGATAAAATAAAATGTGACACAAAGTCATGTGGAAGGGTTGTTCGGTCAGATTATGAAAAGTTGATCAATTAGAAGGAGAAGTGCCTTGAAGGTAGGAAGTGAGGTTTAGGGAGGAAACTTCAGAGTTTAGGAGCTATGGCAGGTGAAGATGTTGCTATCAATGGGGAAGTGATTTAAAATTGAAGATGCTCAAAAGGGCAGAATTAGAGCAGTGGAAATATCTAAGATGGTTACATGTTCAGGGAGAGTACAGAGATAGTGAGAAAAAGAATATGTTGGGGTGTGAGGACAGATGTGAGAATCTTAAACTTGAGACATTGATAACCAGGAGTCAATGTATGTCAGAAGTATGGAAGTAATGGATAAAATAAAATTCGGCATGAGTTAGGAAATGGGCATTAGACCTTGAAATGATCTCAGTTTTACGAAGGGTATATCGTAATGTTTCTGAGTTGACAGCATTTAATAATGGTGTGACTGAGAAGCTTTGAATAGATTCATTACATTAATCCTTCTTGATTGGTATTAGTCTAAGTTAATGATACCATGATTTGGAGATGCCAATGTTGGACTGGGGTGTACAAAGTTAAAAATCACACAACACCAGGTTATAGTCCAACAGGTTTAATTGGAAGCACACTAGCTTTCGGAGCGACGCTCCTTTATCAGGTGATAGTGGAGGGCTCGATCGTAACACAGAATTTATAGCAAAAATTTACAGTGTGATGTAACTGAAATTATACATTGAAAAATTGATTGTCTGTTAAGCCTTTCATCTGTTAGAATACAATGATAGTTTCACTTCTTTCATGCGTAAATCACAAAACCTTTTTTAAAAACCTTTTGTGATTTACACATGAAAGAAGTGAAACCATCACTGTATTCTAACAGATGAAAGGCTTAACAGACAATCAATTTTTCAATGTATAACTTCAGTTACATCACACTGTAAAGTTTTGCTATAAATTCTGTGTTACGATCGAGCCCTCCACAATCACCTGATAAAGGAGCGTCGCTCCGAAAGCTAGTGTCCTTCCAATTAAACCTGTTGGACTATAACCTGGTGATGTGTGATTTTTAACTTAATGATACCATGTAGGGAAGAAGACTCACACACAAGTCTTTGGTAGAAAATAAGTAAAATCTTGCTTAGAGATTGAAGGTTTATTTCATCGTACTTATCTGGTTACATTATATGTAAGTTACATGAATGTCTCTTGAGAGACACACAGAGCCTTGGTTAACTCTTCCCAGTAATAGTCCCTCTTTTCCTGAAGGACAGAGTTCATCTTGTGATGTCTGTTAACCATTTGAGATACAAACTCTTTTATACAATGGAATAAACGTGCAAAATTAACCATGAGTGTGTTGGAATAGTAATAAATAATAAAGAGTTGAAAGAAGGCTTCTACAACAGATGAACTGAGATGGGGGCCAGTCTTCCGTGATGCAATGGAGATGGAAATAGGCAAACTAATTAATGGCATGATTGGAAGCTCATCCTGGGGTACAGAACAATACCATGATGGCAAATTGTCTGGTTTACACCTAAACCGCCGGGGGAAAGATGGAGTCATTGGCTTGGGAGAAAGGTTTGAATGGGACTGATGATTATGGTTTCAGTATTTTTAATATTTAGTTGGAGGCAACATTGCCGTATCTAGCAATGGCAAGTAGCATGACAATTTTGAGACAATGGAGGGATTGAGAGAGAAATACTAGTTAGGTAGAGCTGTGTGTAGTTAGTGTACATATTGTTGTGAGTATCTAATTCATGTTTCATGAATTTCGTTTATAATTTTCAGGTTTAAGAATTTTAATGTAGAAAATGGGGTAAATACAACTGAACTAGCTTAAAATCGAGTGTATTTCAAAGGTTGGAATCATATTACTTTAGGAGCTGGACAACTAGAAAGGAAGGAGCAGAAACAGCAGACGGGCTTGCTGAGTGAGGATTTCTATGATATTTGCATAATGACAGTCAAGAGATATAATTTGTAAGGAGAGAAATGAGCTGACATTTCGAGTCTAACTGACCCTTTCTCAAGCTGTGACAAAGGGTCAGTTAGACTCGAAACGTCAGCTCTTTTCTCTCCTTACAGATGCTGCCAGACCTGCTGAGATTTTCCAACATTTTCTCTTTTGGTTTCAGATTCCAGCATCCACAGTAATTTGCTTTTATCGAGAAATATAATTTGCTTTGTGAATTATAACTAAATTTGTTAAAAACATTTCAATGAACTCTGAAAGGCTGCAAAAACCTAATTCTTTCATCAAAGACAAAATTATAATTGAGGGATACTTAATTGAAAGGGCAGATTAAGGATAGCTCAGAACAACCTACATTGTCAGAGAAAAAGGAGAAGCTTGATAAATTGGCTTCAATTTATCTGGGTGAAATTTCTCAGAGGATTTAGTGAAAATTTGGAGCTAAGTGAATGTTGAAGCAGGAGAATTGGCTGTAGGCAGCACAAGCACAGTTGCTGGCAGATTTTAGACTGTTAAGTATCAGTAGAAGTTTATAGGTATGGTAGCTCTGTGCGATGGAGAAAGGTTAGGGATAAAATGTTAAAGGTATTTAAGTGTAGCTATGAATGGAGTGAAGGAAACCCACATTGCTTGATGGAAGAGACTGGAACTTAGAGCAATTTAGTGTCTACTAGGTGGAGCAGCTTGCTGGATGAAAGCTGAAACTGTCAATAATTAAACACTTAGGGGCAGTCTTGGGAGTCCTGGGGAATTCTGTCTTTAGAGAAATGATTTGACCCATCAAGACATGAGCAGTTGTTTTAAGACTTCAAGTCAGACATGTTTTGAGGGATTCCAAGACAAGATCACCCAAGTTGTGCACTGGAATCCTTGGCAATGAAAGGAGTTTTAATGAAATTTGGTGACCAACAACTAAATCTGGATGGTATTTTTCTTAACTTCATCAACTGTTTGAAATGCATTCATCGGGTGTTTGACCAACTTCTCTGTGAACTCGTATTTAGCTTACATTAATCCTGAATGTTAGAGTCTAGGTTGCATATCATTATCTTACTGACTCAGTATACCTATTTAGTCTTTATTTCTTATGTTGTTTTGTTCAAGTTTGTGTAATTAAAACAAAACTACAATATTTAGTGTTTCATTTCAATGCTGGAATTCTGTTTACTTTCTTGTGCTTGAGTTTTTTGATAGACAGTCTTTTAAACAATAGAATCTATCAAGCCAATGCATAACAAATAACAAACAGATTATAGCTTGTCCTGAATTCTCATAGCTGGGATCATAATGATGGTGAAACTGAATTCATGCTTTTTCATTATGAAAGGTGATGGACATATTACACAGGTCCTTGTGAAACACCAGATGAAACAGTGTGAAAATGGGAAGAGCTGGCTAGTCTTGGATAGAGAAGAACGGAGTTGTGTGCAGTTTAAAATAGCAAGAATGATTGCAGAGAGAAATTGGAAGAGGATAGTGTAGTCACCATGTTAAAGGCTACAGACAGTTAAAATATATTTTATCTTTGTCACAGTGATACAGAATGTGATACAAAGCATTAAAGTAAAATTCTATTTGGAAAGGAAATCATTTTTCATAATGACTTCTATTTTGTTTTGCATTTGGTGCCTGTTGTATTGAGAACAGTTATCATGCTAAGATTTCCCCTGATGGTTGTTCCAGGAACAGTCAAGCTAGGTCTTTGCAATAGGTATTTGTCTTCATTATCAATTGAAAAAGCCGTTAGGCTCTGTCAGAGAAACAAAATACCTTTGTTTGCTCTTGGCTCATGAACTTTGGTTGGAATGTGAAATCAAAATCTGCCAGTGTCATTATAGAAAATTGTGCTATAAAATTTAATGTGACCAACATGGAAAAAACAAATTAAATTTGTCCCAGTTACATTCCCTTAAATGAATAATAACAGAACTGTCTTTAAAATAGTTTAATTTATTTCTTCAATTCCATAAATGTGATCATATTTCAACTGATTACATTCCTCCTAATGTTTGCTGGAACACCATTCTAAAACCTTGATGAATGATGAAAAGTTTCTGAAAGAAATTCTCACTTGAAATAAATGTGCTTTGAGATTTGTTGCATCATAAAAGAAAAAAAAAGTCCATATCGTTCTGCATATAGTCATAATGATGAATTGAACAGTGAACAAAACAATCTGAATTGAGCTTATAAGGAACCTCAAAACTTGTCAGTGGATTTATATCATGTGTAATCTATCCTGATGAATATGTGACAATAAAATGGACACATTCTGGGAAGTGTTGAGTTGAAGAGATGGTACTACAGTGCATTGACACATCAAATCAACAGTCAGTGTACCTGATAAAATGACATGTAGGATGTAATTGTAGTTTTTTTTCCCTCTATAGTGAATTCCTGCTCTCAGTTTAGCCATTCAAAACTGTCTTGAAGGATCAAATAGCCTATTCCTGCTCTTTTTTTCTATGTTTTGATCCTTAAGTCACAGTATAAACCTCCAAGTGCTTCTATTCACTCAGTGACAATGTGTAGAAATTAAAACCTGAAACGAATAAGTAACATTAAGAGAGTGAGTCAGGATCCCATTCTGCTTCCAAACAAAAACACAGAGAAAAGGGGCTTAATTCAGAATGTTCACTTCAAAAATGCTGTTAGAACCAAACCAGCATTACCCAATAATTATTACTACAATCTGCATCCTCTGTACACTTCTGATATATGCTGTCAGGGCTTGCATTAACAACCTATCCAAAGTGATGTCTGTACAACATAAGTGCACTCCTGGAAGCTGACTGTCCTTGGCACCATTTTGGATAGATTGTTAATACAAGCCCTGACAGCAAATATCGGAAGTGTACAGAGGATGCAGATTGTAGTAATAATTATTGGGTAATGCTGGTTTGGTTTTAATCACATTTTTGAAGTGAACATTCTAAATTAAGCCCCTTTTCAACCTCTCACATCTGTGTTTTTGTTTGGCAGCAGAATGGGACCCTCTTAATGTTACTTATTGGTTTCAGGTTTTAATTTCTACACATTGCCACTGAGTGAATAGAAGCACTTGGAGGCTTATAGTGTGACTTAAGGATTAAAACATAGAAATTAAGAGCAGGGATAGGTCATTTGATCCTTCAAGACAGTTTTGAATGTCAATCATGGTTGAACATCAAGCTCAGTAGCTTACTCACACTTTTGCCCCCAATACCCTTTGATGCCTTAAGCCCTATGAACTGTATCCACCTCCTTCTTGAAAACACACAATGTTTTGGCCTTCAATTCTGGCACAGAATTCCACAGGCTTACCAATCTCTGGGAGACAAGATTTCTCCTCATCATCATCCAAGTAGCCTACCCCACATCATTAGATTGGTTCCTGCTTCTGCATCAATCTATGGATAGGGAATGCATTCCTTCTGTCTTCATCTATTCTGCTACAACATTTAAAATATTATTACTTTCAATGGGATCGTGTCTCATTGTTCAATACTCTAGAGAATAGAAACCCAATTTCCTCACTTTCTCCTCACACATGAAAATGCTGCTATGTCAGGGATTAAGGTGGTGAACCTTTATGCACTCCTTCTATGGCAATTTTATCATTCTTTAGATAAAGAGACCAGAACTGTTCACAATAATGCAGGAGAGGCCCCACCAAGCCTCTGTACAGCTACACCAAAGACATCTTTACTCCTGTATTTAAATCCTATGCCAAAATTTGTTTGTCTTCCTAGTTACTTGCTGTACTTGTGTACTGCTTTTAGGGTCTCACGCAAAAGGATACACAGAATGCTCTGAGCAACCGCCCTTTCCAACCTCTCACCTTTTAAAAACTATTCTGCCTGTTTTCTTAGAGCAAAGTGAATAACTTCATACTTATTCACATTATATTCCACCTTCCATTTTTAGCTCATTCAGCTAACTTGCCTAAATATTCTTGAAGCCACCTTGTATCCTCCTCATAACTTACATTCCCATCCAGTTTGGTGTCATCAAGAAATTTGGAAATGTTACAACTGATCCCCACATCCAAACCACTTATATAGATTGTGAGCAGTTTTGAGCACTGACTGTTTAAATACCCCATTGTAAACAGCCTGCCATCCTAAGTTCAATCCATTTGATTCATGTCTCTGCTTTCTATTAACCAATTCTCAATCTGTGCTGGTATATTCCCTCCAAACCTATGCACTTTAATTTTACTTAATAACTTCCTGTGTGGGACCTTATCAAAATCCTTCTGAAAATCCAAAATCACCATGTTCACTGGATTTCCTTTGTCTATTCTATAAAAATCACTCCCCAAACCCCAAATTTGTCAAAGCTGATGTCCCTTTCAAAAATCCATGTTGCTTATGTTCAACTTGGTCAATTTTTTTTTCTAAATGTTCCATTATGACATCCTTTATAATAGATTCTAATGTTTTCCTCCTACTGACATCAGACTAACAGGTCTATAGTTTCCCACACTATCTCTCCCTTCCTTCTTAAATATTTGTCATTTTCCAGTCAGCGGGAATCTTTCCAGAATAGCGTTAAGAAAGAGAATCATCAATGCATGCACTATCTCTATTATTACTTCCTTCAAAACTGGGATGAGACTCCTCTGGTTCAGGAGATTAATCAACCATCAATCATGCTAATTTTTCAAGTACTACCTCATTCTAATACTAAGTTGCTTTCGCTTTTCAGTTATGCAATTCCTTTGGTTGCTGAGTATTTCTGGGAGGTTTTTTGTATCCTCTTTTGTGACAATAGACATGAAGTAGCTGTTTCATTTCCCCACCACTTCCATGTTCTCTACAATAAATTCTTCTGTACCCACCTGTATCACATCTACATTTATCTATGTAAATCTTTTTACTTACACATATTGTTAGAAGCTTTCACAGCTCTTATTTGTATTCAATGTGATTTTGTATTCATATTCTCATTTCCCTTTCCTTATTCATTTCCTAGTCCTTTTTTGGGTCCTAAAGTGCTCCCAATCCTCAGGCTTACTACTGTTTCTGACATCTTTGTAAGCCATCTCCTTGAATTTAGTGCAGTGTTTAACTTTTTAAAATTATGGTTGAGTCACTTTTCCTTTTGATGTTGTACCTTAGAAGAATATATATCACCTTATACCTTGCAGTATTTCTTTAAATACTTCTGTGTATTTTCCAAAACCACCATATTCAACTTGCCCTTCATACCCTCATAGTTTCCATTGATCAGATTTAAAACCCTGTTTTCAGAATGAACTATGTCATAATTAAAATTCAGAAAGAGTTCTGTTACATTATGGCCTATCTTTCCCAATGACTTCTTTACAGCAAGGTCATTAATTAACCCCTTCTCACGACATAGCATCAACTCCAAAATAGCCCAATTACTACTTGTCTCCTCAACATATGTTTGTGAAACCCATCTTGTATGCACTCTGGGTTTTCATCCATCCCAGCATGAGTGCGGAATTGGTAAACCTGGTCTATATCAAAATTGAAGTCCCCCATTATTACTGTATTACAGATGTCACATACATCTCTAACTTCTGATTTATAGTATTACAGTTTGGTGTTCTATGAATGTGTCCTTCTCTTTATTGAATCTTAGTTCCACCCACCTTAATTCTTTGATACAAGATCATGTCTTGCTATTGTACAGATGTCATTCCTTATTCGGAGTGCTACTCCATCTCATTTTCCTTTGCCTACCCTGCCTAAATATTGCATAGCCTTGGATATTCAGTTCCCAATTAATTCTCCTAAATCCATGACTTCATAAATCCTATCCATTTATAGCAATTCATGCATATGAATAATTTAAAAACTTTTTGTGAATGCTACATGCATATAAAGAATGTCTTTAAATCAACCTTTTTAACATTATTCTCCATTTAAACCTATTTGATACTTGCTATTACTGCCTGTCTTCTGTTTTTGCTTATGACTATTCTACATCAATTACCAGTTTTGCTAATCTTGAATAGAGCTCTGTCTTAGTTTCCTTGTCCTTCCAGCTTAAACCCTCCAAACCAGCATTCAAGCATCTCTCAGTTCGTCCTGATGCTGCCAAGGTGTATCCTATCCAAGTCCCATCTGCCACAGAACTAATTCCAATGCCTCACAAATCTGACACCTTCTCTTCACTACCAGTTTTCCAGTCATGTGTTCAACTGTTCAGTTGTCCTGTTTCGGTGCTCATGAACATATGGGACTGGGAATAATCCTGAGATTACTGCTTTGATTAGCATAGGAAGTAACTTGAGCAATTTTCCTATCAAGCAAGTGTCACCACCAGATGGAGAAAGAGACATACCAACATGATGGTCTATATTTTGCTGTAGGGAGGATATCTAATGACATCAGCTGCTCGTTAGACTTAGAAATACTGAAACATGGAAAAACTAATGGCACAAAAGGAGTTCATTAAAAACCCATCATGAGTGCCAGTGGAAAAGGAGTTATTCAACCTAAACCTACCTTCCAGCTCTTGATCTACGTTTATGGCATTTCATGCATATCCAAGTTTTTTTTCATGTGTTTGAAGGCTTTTGCCTTTCAGCCAGTGAGTCCCAGATCACCCCACACCTGAGTAAAAAAAAATTACTCAACTCCTTTCTTCTCCTTCTACAAATTATGTTAAATTTTTGTACCTTGGAAATTCCCCCTCTGCTAATGGAAATATGTCTTTTCGACATTTCTACGAAAATCTTTTACACCTCAAAACTTTCCTCAGCTTTTGCTGTTCCAAAGAAAACAACTCATCCGATCCAATCTTTCCTCATTGCTAAAATTCTCCATCCTGTTAACACCCATTTACATTTTCTGTGTAACCACTCCAGCATGATTGCACCCTTCCTTTCTGATGGCCAGAACTGTATACAATGTTATGGACCAGGCCAGATCTCCTCAAAACATTTTAAGAAGGTAGCCCAGACCCTAATTTTTCTCATTGTTTAAGGCAGATGTGAGGTGGATATCCTAAGATTGATGCTGCTGGTCTAACCACATGGCTTCGAGTACATGGAACACAGAATAATACAGCGCAGAACAGGCCCTTCAGCCCTCAATGTTGCGCCTACCTGTGAACTAATCTAAGCCGATCACCCTACACCATCCCATTATCATTCATGTGCTTATCCACAGACTGTTTAAATGCCTCTGGTGTGATTGAGTTAACTCCATTAACAGACAGGGCATTCCATGAAACAGTAAAACAGAATTTATTTACACATTATTGAATGAAACACAAGCAAAACAGAATTTAGATTTGCAAAAAAAAATGTGAAAACCCAACTGACTCTATTGCAACTTAATGATACTGTTCTAATTTCTTGCAACACCCCCATAAACACACCCCTTGGCAAAAAAGCTAAATTCAAACCCAGGTTCTTATAGGAGAGATGTCAGAGAGACAGAGAGGATCAGCTGAAGCATGGAGCCTATTTTCACTGTAGCTGTTTCTCCAAGTCTTCAGTTAAAATTAAACCAAACTAGAAAAATCCCTAAACTGGGAGAACAAGTCACTCCCCTTTCATTGTGCAAGTGTTTTACTTGGGGGGGAAAAAACACTAAAAGTCCTTTTTTTCTCATTGTTGCCTTAGGCAGTATCAGTTAGCTATAACTAAAGTGGACTAATCTCAGCCAAATCAGACCCTCTGCCTTTTACAACCGCTTTTGAAAAAAACAACAAGGACAACATAATCTTGTTGAAGGAGCAGCATCATCATAACAGTACTCAAGCTCTGATGTAACTAACCTGTTATTCAGTTTCAGCATTAGCTCCCTGCTCTTATACTCCGTACTGTTCAAAAATTATCTTTTTACCTTTTTAAACTATAGAAGACAACAGACAATAGGTGCAGGAGTATGCCATTCGGCCCTTTGAGCCATCACCACCATTCATTATGATCATGGCTGATCATCCACAGTCAATATCCTGTTCCTGCCTTATCCCCATAACCCTTGATTCCACTATCTTTAAGAGATCTAGCCATCTCTTTCTTGAAAATATCCAGAGACTTGGCCTCCACTGCCTTCTAGAGCAGTGCATTCCATATACCCACTATTCTCTGGGTGAAGAAGTTGCTCCTCAACTCTGTTCTAAATGGCCTACCCTTTATTTTTAAACTCTGTCCTCTGGTTCTGGACTCACCCATCAGTGGAAATATGCTTACTGCCTCCAGAGTGTCCAATCCTTTAATAATCTTATACGTCTCAATCAGATCCCCTCTCATCCTTCTAAACTCAAGTGTATACAAGCCCAGTGGCTTCAATCTTTCAACATCTGATAGTCCCGCCATTCCGGGAATTGACCTCGTGAACCTACACTGCACTCCCTCAATAGCCAGAATGTCCTTCCTCAAATTTGGAGACCAAAACTGCACACAATATTCCAGGTGCTGTCTCACTAGGCCCCTTTATAGCAGCAGAACGGCCTCTTTGCTCCTATATTCAGTTCCTCTTGTTATGAAGGCCGGCATGCTATTAGCTTTCTCCAGTGCCTACTGTACCTGCATGCTTGCTTTCATTGACTGATGTAAAAGAACTCCTAGATCTCATTATACTTCCCCTTTACTTAACTTGACTCCATTTAGATAATAATCTGCCGCCTTGTTCTTGCCACCAAAGCGGATAACCATACATTTATCCACATTAAACTGCATCTGCCCTGCATCCGTCCACTCATCTAGCCTGTCCAATTCACCCTGTATTCTCAAAACATCCTCCTCACATTCCACCCTGCCACCCAGCTTTGCGTCATCAGCAAATTTGCTGATATTACTTTTAATGCCTTCATCTATATCATTGATGTATATTGTAAACAGCTGCAGTCCCAGCACCGAACCTAGTGGTACCCCACTGGTCACCGCCTGCCATTCCAAAAGGGACCTGTTTATGACTACTCTTTGCTTCCTGTCAGTCAGCCAATTTTCAATCCAAGTCAGTATTTTGCCCCCAATACCATGCACCCTAATTTTGCTCACTAATCTCCTATGTGGGACTTCATCAAAGGCTTTCTGAAAGTCCAGGTATACTACACCCACTGGCTCTCCTTTGTCCATCTTCATAGTTACATCCTCAAAAAATTCCACAATATTAGTCAAGTACGCTTTCCCCTTCATAAATCCATGCTGACTCTGACCTATCCTGTTATTGCTATCCAAATAAGTTGTAATTTCATCTTTTATAATTGACTCCAGCATCTTTCCCACCACCGACATTTGGCTAACTGGTCTATAATTTCCTGTTTTCTCTCTCCGTCCCTTCTTGAAAAGTGGGACAACATTCGCCACCCTCCAATCCACAGGAACTAATCCTGAATCGATAGAACATTGGAAAATGATTACCAAAGCGTCCACGATTTCTAGAGCCACCTCCTTAAGTACCCTGGGATGCAGACCATCAGGTCCCGGGGACTTATCAGTCTTCAGACCTAACAATCTCTCCAACACCATTTCCTGCCTAATATAAACTCCCTCCAGTTCATCCACTACCCTAGGTCCTTCAGCCACTATTACATCTGGGAGATTGCTTGTGTCTTCCCCAGTGAAGACAGATCTAAACTAGCTATTCAATTCTTCTGCCATTTCTTTGTTCCCCATAATAAATTCACCCGTTTCTGTCTTCGAGGGCCCAATTTCAGTCTAAACCATTTTTTTTCTTTTCACATGCCTAAAAAAACCTTTACTATCCTCCTTTATATTTTTGGCCAGCTTGCCTTCGTACCTCATTTTATCTCTGTGTCTTGCCATTTTAGTTATTCTCTGTTGCTCTTTAAAAGTTTCCTGGTCCTCCAGCTTCCTGTTCTTCTTTGCTATGTTATACTTCTCTTTTATCTTCATACAGTCCTTAACTTCCCTCGTCAGTCATGGCTGCCCTGCCTCCCCTTAGGATCTTTCTTCCTCTTTGGAATGAACTGATCCTGAACCTTCTGCATTATATCCAGAGATATCTGCCATTGTTGTTCCACTGCCATCCCTGCTCGGGTTTTGAACCATTGAAGTTTGGCCAGCTCCTCCCTCATAGCTCCATAGTTCCCTTTGTTCAACTGCAATACTGACACTCCCTTCTCCCTCTCAAATTGCAGATTAAAACTTATCATATTATAGTCACTACCTCATAATGGCTCCTTTACTGCGAGGTCCCTGATCAAATCTGGTTTGTTGCACAACACCAGATCCAGAATTGCCTTTTCCCTGGTAGGGCTCCAGTATAAGCTGTGCTCAGAATCCGTCTTGGAGTTACTCCACAAACTCCCTTTCTTGGGGTCCAGTACCATCCCAATTCTCCCAGTCTACCTGCATGTTGAAATCCCCCATAATAAACTATAGTAATACCTTTGCGACAGGCCAATTTCAACTCCTTATTCAACTTACACTCTACATCCAGACTACTGTTTGGGGGCCTGTAGGTAACTCCCATTACAGTCTTCCTACCCTTAGAATTTCTCAGCTCTATCCATATTGACTCTAAATCTCCTGATTCTATGTCCCCCCCCTCACAAGGGACTGAGTATCATTCCTCACCAACAGGGCTAGCCCAACCCCACTCTGCCTGTCAGTCTGTCCTTTTGATAGTACATGTAGCCTTGAATATTCATTTCCCAGGCCCTATCCACTTAAAGCCACGTCTGTTATCCCCACAACATCGTACCTGCCAATTTCCAACTGACCCTCAAGCTCATCCATCTTATTTCTTATGCTTTGTGGATTCATATATAATATAATATTCTTAATTTGTTGCTCCCCTCACTCTTCCTATAAATCCCTATTTCACTTGACCATACTGTATGATCCCTTCTTGAGTTTTCTGCTCTATTGCTTCTGTTGTCTTTCTTAACTTCTCTTATTCTCACTTTCCCTTTAACTTCTTAAATTTCCAGTTTGTCTCCCCAGTTTAGTTTAAACACACCTGTGTTGCAGTGGCAAGCCTGTCTGCCAGAATGCTGCCCACCCCCCCCCCACCTATTAAGGTGCAACCTGTCCCTTTTGTATAATTTATTCTTACCGCAAAACATACCCAGTGATCCAAGAATTTAAATCCTTGCTTACTGCACCAATTCCTCAGTCACACATTCAAGTCCATTATCTCCCTATTCCTGCCCTCACCAGCCCAAGGAACTGGAAGAAAACCAGAGATAACCATCCTGGAAGTCCTGCTTTTCAGCCTTCTTCCGAGTTCTCTGAAGTCCCGCTGTAGAATGTCCCTCCTCTTCTTCCCGACGTCATTTATGCCAACATGCACCACCACCTCTGGCTCTTCACCTTTGCCTTTGAGGATTCCCTGCACTCTGTCGGTGATGTCTTGGATCCTGGCACCAGGAAGGCAACATACCATTCTCAAAGCCTGCCTGTTTCCACTGAAGCCCCTTTCAGTCCCTGTCACTATGGGTCCCCTATTACCACGGCTCTGCACGATGTCTGACTCCTCGGCTCTGCCTCCATGCTAATTTTCAATTGGCAGACCTGTCCGCCTCTTGGATTGGCATTGCCATTTGTATCAACAACGTATATTATTTACTTAACCGCATATTCATTTTTAAACAAATCAGTTAATTTTTCTGGAAAGCTTCTACATTAATACTAAGCTGGCTACTTACTAATACTTGCAACCTCCAGACTTCACAAAGGCTTACTTAGATGCAAGTTAGACAAAAGAGAGCCAGTGGATGTAATCAATTTGCATTTCCAGAAGGTTTTTGATAAGGTGCCACAAAAGACACTGCTAATTCAATTAAGAGTTCACGTGTTAGGGGCAAGGTACTGACTTGATCAAGGATTGGACGATTTGTGGAAGGCAGAGAGAGTGGAGATAAAGGGGTATTTTTCAGGATGGCAGCTGGTGAATAGTGGAATTCTGCAGGGATCAGTATTGGGACCACAGTTATTTACATTATGCATTAATGATTTGGATGAATGAACTGAGAGCATTGTTGCTAAGTTTGCAGCTAATACAAAGGTAGATGGATGGTGATGTTGAGAAAGTGGGGAGGCTTCAGAAGGACTTTGATTGGTTAGGAGAGTGGGCAAATAAGTGGTAGATGGAATACAACATGTGAGGTTATGCAATTTGGTAGGGAGATCAGAGGCATGGGCTATTTTCTAAATGGGGAAAGGCTTCAGAAATCTGAAGCACAAATAGATTTAGGAGTCCCAGTTCAGGATTATCTTAAGGTTAACATGCAGGTTCTATTGGCACTTAGGAAGGCAAATGCAATGTCAGCATTTATTTCAAGAGGACTATAATACAAGACCAGGGATATACTGCTGAGATTGTTTAAGGTACTGGTCAGACCACATTTGAGGATTTTGGGCCCCATATCCAAGGAAGGATGTGCCCATGTTGGAGGGGTTCCAGAGGAGGTTTCCTACAAGAACGATCCTGGGGGTGAAGTGCTTGTCATATGAGGAATAGTTGAGGACTCTGCTTCCGCACTTGATGGAGTTTAGAAGGATGAGGGGGATCTGGTTGAAACTTACAAAATACTGACAGGCCTGGATATGGTGCAAGTGGAGAAGATGTTTCCATTAGTAGTTCTCAGAATGAAGAGCTGACCCTTTGGAACTGATGAGGAATTTGTTCAGCCAGAGAGAAGTCAGTCTACATAACTCCCTTCCATAGAAGGGTGTGGAGGCCAAGTCATTGAGTGTATTTAAGACAGAGATGGATAAGTTCTTGATTGGTAAGGGGATAAAGAATTATAGGATCAAGAAGGCAGGAGAATAGGTTGAGAAGCGTGTCAGCCATGATTGACTCTGCTCTGCAATTCAATGTGCCAAATGGCTTAATTCTGCTTCTATATCTTGTAGTCTTAGGCTTGTCTTTCCAGTTTTACAATCACAGCTTGAGTTGAATAATTTGCTTACACCCACTTTTCTGATACCTTATGCTTAACTTTAAGGAAACTATGGCTCATTTTATAGAAATTTCTTTATACAAAAATTATATTCCAACCATGATCTGTTAAATAGCTACTTGGTAGTAAAGAGCTTTAACATTGCTGTGAGGAAACAAGAAGTTAAAGCATTTCATCTTTCACTCATCTGAACTAGGATGTAAGAAATAGGTTTGAAAATGAGGGGCTCCATTTTGTACAGCATAAGAAGAGGGTGCTAATTGGTTAGGCCATCCCTGGCAATGTTCTTCTTGTATATCCATGTCAATGATGACAAGGTAAAAAGAAAAGCAAGATGAAAATGTTCAACTTTTGTCTCCTTTTAACAATATTTAAGTCATGGTCTGTTTTGGAATGCTATTTTTCACAAATCCTCAAAGGAATTTGAAATGGAAAATGGAAGCTGCAGTTTAACTTGGCATGTGCAAGTGAGTGTCCAATTTGCATTTCAGCACCATGTGAGGCTGAAGGGATTTTAGTTCCGGGAGCCCATTTCACTGTTGGGCCATAAACCTGCAGCCTGAACCTGAGGGGAAGCCTAAGCTGACAAAGAGCCATTACTGGGGACCAGAAGATGTGATTGGCTTATTAAGATAACTAGCAGAGATGGGAATTGTGAGAGGCACTTGCAAATGTTGTTGTTTCTGCAAAAATGACAAGGCTGAATTATCGGGGTGGTGGGTGGTGGGGAAGGTGTATGTTAAGCTAGATATGCTTGCACAAACAGCTACAAATAGCTGCATCTTGCTTCTGCAAAAATCACAAGGCGGAATCATGAGGGTGTATACCAAGAAATAACTAACCGAAAAGGGAGGTGGTCAACTGGTAGAAACAGATGTATTGACATGACAATTGCAATTGTCACGCACATAGGGAGTTAGTATGAACAAGATAACCAAATAAGACCAGTGTTGCAGCAGCAAAAGTAATAAGACCCAGCTATAAGGGGGGGGAGGGCGATGGGGGCGGTGGTGGGGGGGGTTGTACGCTAACAACAGGCCACAGACAGATGTGGTAAACCGATTAGATTAGCAGACGCACAGAGCAATACAACTCTCACATATGACGCAAAAGGGGAGTTACAGAGGGGCTCATAGAAACTATATAAATGTGCAATAAAATTATTCAGAAGTGTGCCTACTTTGTGGTCACCCAGGCTTGCAAGAACGTATGAATAAAGACTGCTTCAGAATTTGACTCAGACTGAAATTATTGAACAGTGAGCTTTGTTTCTCGCAGGCATCGGGTTTGACCTTAGCTGGGGAAGGCCCAAGTTTTCTTGCTAAGATCCAGAAGACGAGACCAGAAAAATGTGTTTATTTTTCTTGATATTAACCAGCTGCCCTTTACACTCCAGTTAGGTCTCAAGAGTTAAAGTGGTATTCAAGTGTTTGTAGATTCTTTATTGTCTGCAATCACATCCAAAATCAAGGTTCACATAAAGTGAATCTGCTAAACTTCCAAAGATTAGATCCTTATCTTTACAAGATCCCCAGGACTGAAAGAAAGACAAACACTTTCATTGTACACTTTATCATCTCAACATCTGATGCCCAAATGCATTTTGCAGCTAATGTACTGCTTTCGATATGTAGTTACTATTAAAACATTGGGATACATAGTCAATGATCACATAGCAAAGTAACAAACAGCAATGAGAGAGTTCAGCAGATGATCTACTTCAATTATAATGGCTCAGAGAAAAATGTTGCCTAAGAATGTGAGATATCTCCCTTTTGTCATGGAGTCATTTATATTTACCAGTGAGGGCAGATATAGTCTTGGTTTAGCATTCCATCCAAATATGGCATTTTCCTACGACACAGCATTCCTTCAACACTACCTTGATGTGTCAGTTTAGATTGTGTGCTGAAGTCTCTGGAGTGGAACTTGAACTAATGATCTTCAGACACAGAGGTAAAAGTGCTACCATTAACCAGAGGCTGCTACCACACTTCCTGTAAGACTGTCAGCGTTTAGATGCAAACATCCATCTGCTTGATGGATGGGAAAAGCAAATAAAAACTGAACTTTGCCTGTGACTTTAGTGGAAACACCAGCTGCCACAACTTTATTCTTCTTAGCACCAGCTCTAAGAACATAGACATGAAGTACAGAATCACAGACTTTTAATGATCCAAACGGAACCCTTTGAAAGTAGGTGCTCTCGGGAATTAAATAGGCTTAAAATGCTATTTGTTAAAATTTCATTTGCAAGGTATGGCAATGTTTGTATTTTTACAATTTTGTTTTTACAATTTTACTTTTACACCAATTTTGGTCAATAAAATAATATGACCTTCAGGAATTTACTGGTATTTGCAAAGAAAAATTTATTACTTTTTAAAATGTCTTCAAACGAAGATTAAACTGTCAGTGTACAGTACTGAAATGTTAATGACCTATTTCCAATACTTAAATAATAATTGAAGTAGCTATGATGAAATCCTACATAAACTTTGAATTGATGGACAGTCTCTCTTTCTATTTTGAAGTTGCTTACTTTAAATTATCAATGACGTTAAATTTTGCTCAAACATAAAAAAAAGATGAATACTGTGTATTGGAATTGCTGGATAGTCTGTGCAAATGCACAGTTAAGTTAATAGGAATAAAATGTAGAGTAAACTTAGTTTTGTAGCATTTTATAATTTAAAGCAAAGGAAAAGCCAACTGTTTTGAAACTCTGATATTTTTAAAAGATGTGCATCGATAGCATGGATAACCAATTTTCATGGTTTCACATAGTAAAAATGTCATTTTTTTTAACAACCAGTCACTTCCAGTGAAGTATCTTCAGTATTTCCTGGTGGATAAATGTCGAAACTGCCTCTGTTCTTGTACTGTACTTTCAATCAGCTGTTAGCTGGTGTAAGACAAATATTTCCCTGGGTGGTAATGACAAGACATTGAAGATTAATTGTCAGGTCACATAAATAAGGAAGCAGATCAGTCATTTTTGGAGTGTCTCATTTTATTACTAAATCATTTTGTTTAATGGTGGCTACATGTAAAAACATCTTTAGAAAAACTAATTCTGTAAGGAAGACTAGAATTCTAGTTTTCAGACTTCATACATTGTGAAAATTAACTGTTTTAATGGTCTGGAAGAAAATCAATCATATCCTGTCATTTGAGTATATGAAATTAATCAGTTTGTTGTGAAATATTTTTAAAGGGATAGTGCCTTCTTTTTAAGTTCTGAAAGAAATTGTACTATCCTAATGCATTTCCGTTGAGAAATAAAGTTGTAAAGTTCGTAGAAAAGCACAATGAAATTGGCCTAAAGCCAACAGAGTAGAATAGAATGAGAGAAAACATTTTTTTTTGGAGTTATACATAGCATAAAGGAAGGTTGTTGCTGCTGTTGGACACTAATCAGTTCAGCTCTATGACATCACTGCAAGGATTCCTCAAGGTCATACGTTAGGCCCAAACATCTTCATCATTACCTTACCTTTATCATATAGGTAACAAATATAGAATGATCACAGATACTGAAGCATCTGTTTATGTTTCTAGCAAGAACCGCACAATATCCAGGCCTGGACTGATAAGTTGCAAGTAACACTTGTTCACATGAGCAATGTGCATCTCCAACAAGAATGAATTGAATTGTTGCCACTTGATGATCAATAGTATTTACCATTGCTGAAACCCCAGTGATTAATTTCCTGGGGGTTACCATTGACCAGAAATTGAACAGGACTGGCCATTTGGCTACAAAAGAAAAGGGTCAGAGGCTAGGAATTCTGCAGACAGTAACTTACCTACAGTCTCCACACCGCCTGTTTACCATCTGTAAGACACAAGTTAGGAGTGTGATGGAATACTCCCCACTTGCCTGGATGAGTGCAGTTCAATAATACTCGTGGATTTCCTCCGGGTGCTCCGGTTTCCTTCCACAGTCCAAAGATGCGCAGGCCGGGTGAATTGGCCTGTAATTCTAAATCCTAAATCCTAAATTGTCCGTAATGTTAGGTAAGGGGTAAATGTAGGGGTATGGGTGGGTTGCGCTTCGGCGGGTCGGTATGGACTTGCTGGGCCGAAGGGCCTGTTTCCACACTATAATGTAATCTAATCTAATGTAATGTAATCTAAAAAGATTGACTATCCAGGACAAAGCAATCTGCTTGACTGGAACTCAATCTACTTTCTTCAACACTTCATCATCAGTATACAGTGACATCAGTGTGTACAATCTACAAGATGCGCTGCAACAACTCACCATGTTTCCTATGACAGCTCCTTCCAAACTTGCAATCTTTAAACACACACAAGGGTAAGGGCAACAAATGCTTGGGAGCACCTTGTATGTTCCCCTCCAAGTCACACACCATCCTTACTTGGAACTATATTGCTGTTCCTTCATTGTTGCTAGATCCAAACCTAGGAGCCCCATTCCTAACAGCCCTGTGGATGTACCTACATCCCAAGGATTGCAGCAGTTCAAAAAAGCAGCTGACCACCACCTTGTCAAGGATCCTATTAAGGATGGGCAATAACTGATGGCCAGTCATTGATATACACATCTCTTGAATGAATTTAAGATATAACAGGGCACTTTTTCTAATCAGGCAATCTTTCAATATCTTTGAAATTTATTTTCTGAATAGTCTTTCTCAGGATGAATGGATATGATGGTTGGATGAGATTCAAAAAGAATAACAAGATGTAAACAGATATAAATCATATCAATTACAAAAGACATCTTAAAACCAGCTGGCAACTTTACAGAGACAATTACCAAGGCAACCTCTCAAAATAATTTGAACTACTCAAGCAAGAGGCACAGATGTGTTCAGTAAATATGCCAGATGTTGCCTAACAAAGCACTTTAAAGTGCAATATGATAATCATTTAGTCTTCTGAAGTAAAGATCTCCTGTTTGAAGGTCAATGTTCATGAACTAGTTTTTGGGCATATCTTTCACAAAATTATTAATATAACAGAAAAGAGCATGAACAGTCAGAGGTCGTAGTCCACTTTGGGACCAATGACATAGGAAGAAAGAAAAATGAAGAAGTATTATGTTGGACCCAAAGGTTAATTCTTTTTCTCTCTTCACAGATGTTGCCAGAGTTTCTCCAACACTTTGTTTTAATTATAAGAGAAATAAAGTGTAGCAAGTAGACATTAGGGGGGTAAATATGAATTGAAAAGCAGGACTTCAAATGTAATAATCCCTGATTACTCCTAGTGTCCTGCTGTAGTAAGTCTATGAGTAGAAGAATGGAACTGATGAATGCATGTGGTTGGACCGATGTTGCAGAATGGAGGGCTTTAGATTTCTAAGGAAGTGGAATCTTTTCTGGGGGTTGGGAGGGGGGGGAGGTGGTGGTAGGACCAACATGAGTTGGAAGGGTTACATCTGAACAAGATTGGAACCCATATCCTGGTGGGTAAGTTTTTGAACGCTGTTTGGGTGGCTTAAACTTGATCAGCAAAGCAATGGGATTTTCACAAGTAGCTCAGAGAGGAGAGAAGCTGAGATGGAGTTTGATGTTAAAACATGAGTATCTCTGGAAGTTAGAGGAAACATAGGCCAGAAAAGGAAGAGGTGAACTTAGCAAGGCTAAATGGAGCCTGCTTTGTTGCAAGGAGTCTGAGGAATAAGATAGATGGACTAAAGGCACAGATAGATTGTATTTTATTTATGTATTATTGTCACATGTATCAAGATACAGTGAAAAGTATTGTTTTGCAAGCTTTCCAGACAAAACCTACTTTACATAAGTACATCAACTAATAGAACAGAATGCAGATTATAGTGTTACAGCTACAGAGAAGGTGCAGAGAAAGATCAACTCTAATATGAGAGGTCCGATTAGAAGTCTGATAACAGAATGTACTTTAATTTGTTGGTACATGCTTTCAAACTTTTGTATTTTGTGCTTGATGGAAGAGGTTTTTGATTATGTTGGCTGCTTTTCCAAGGCAACAGGAAGTATAAATGGAATCAATGGAATGAAGGCTGGTTTTCATGGTGGACTGGGCTGCCTTCATCATTCTCTGTAATTTCTTGTGGTCTTGGACAGAGCAGTTGCCAAGCCAAGCTGTGAAGAATCTGGATAGGATGCCTTCTATGGTGTATTTATAAAAATTGGTAAGAGTCATTGTGGACATGTCAAATTTCCTTAGCCTTCTGAGGAATTAAAGGCATTGGTGTACTTTCTTGACTGTAGCATCGACCTGGAAGGACTGGGACAGACTGGTGACATTTACTCCTGTGAACTTGATGCTCTTGACCATCTCCACCTCAGCAGCATTGGTATAGGCAGGTGTGTGTCCTCCACTCTGCTTCCTGAAGTCGATGACCAGTTTCTCTGTTTTGCCAGCTTTACACCTTGTCTCTAAGCTCTCTATCTTTTTCCTGTACTCTGCCTCGTTGTTGCTTGCGATCTGACCAGCTATGGTGGTACCATCAGCAAATTTGTAAATGAAGTTAGAGCTCAATTTGGTGGCACTGTCGTGAGTGTATAAGAAGTATAGCAAGGGACTGAGTACACGGCCTTCTGGGGGATCAGCATTGAGGATTATTGTGGAGGAGGTATTAGTGCTTATCCTTAGTGATAGATACATTAGAATTCGATATCATATCATAAAGCCATGATCCAGACCTGGCTGAAAGATGTGCAGGATTAGCATTTTCTGGTTATCGGATATTCAGACAAAATTGAGAGTGAGGATAGAAGAGGAGGGGATCACAATATTAAACAAGGAATCAATTAAAGCAGTGTGGGGGGTTGATACCTTGGAAGGATTATTAAGTAAGCCATATGGGTCAAAGTGTAAAACACAAAAAGGGCAAAACCACTGTTGCATTTGTATTATAGACTCCCAAACAGCCAGGAAGAGGTAGAGGATCAAATATGCAATCAACTTACAGAGACATTGAAGAAAAGTAAGGCAGTGATCGGGGATTTTATCTACCTTAATTTTAAGTGGAATAGTTTTAGTATGCAAGGGAGGGAGGGAGCCAACTTCTTAAATTGCCCCCCAGGAGAAACTTTGAGCCAGTAGCCTAACGAGGGATGAGCAGTTCTAGAGGTAATATTTGGAAGTGAGCTGGGTAGATTGAAGGTAGAGGAGCATTTGGAATTAATATCATAACTTAGGTTTTGGAGAGTTAAGGAAAAGGATAAGGATGAGCTGGAAATAAGAGTTCACGATGAGGAAAAGGCTAATTTTACTAATGTAGAGCAGGGAGCAGTTACTTGCAGACAAAATTGTATCCGAGAAGTTGGCGGCATTTAAGGAAGAAATAATGAGAGGATAGTGAAAACATATTCCCAAAAAAAGCAAATTATCTCTTGCTAGAGGATGGCAGAACTGTTAACATTACCCCACTATTAAAATAGGGAGGAAATTAAAGGCCAATCAGTGTAACTTCAGTGGTAGGGAAGTTTTAAAAGAATTTTAAGAGACAGAATATATCTGCACATGGAGAGGCATGGATAGGTCAGGATAGTCAGCAGGGATTTGTTAAAGGAAGTTTGTGTTTGACAAATTTGATTGAATTATTTGAGGAGGTAACCAGAAGTGTTGATGAGGGTAATGCAGTTGATGTGTTCTGTATGGCCATATGACATCTGGGTACCTGGCTAATTTTCATGTTGAGTTCCTTCAGGGACTTCATTCTAAGTGTGATAATACATTAGTTTGCAGACCAGAATGATGCCAACAGTGTGGGTTCAATTCCCATCACTGCTATAATGTTACAATGAAGGACTTCCCCTCTCAACCCCTTCCTCTCCTGAGGTCTGGTGGCCCTCAGATTAAACCACCACCAGTCACTTCTCTATAATAAGAGAACAGCCACTATGGTCTGGTAAGACTATACAACATGACGACATTGATGAAGATATGTATGTATTGTGATGGGGAAAGAGTGTTTGTTTTATATTTGGAAATTTGTTTTAGTCATGGGTTGGAGACTCAAAATTGGTAATTTGTCAGCTGACAAAAGAAAGACAACAATGAATATATTTTTAATTGAATTAGTGGAGAAACAAAGGTTACAATATTGGTAAATTTTTGTTTTTGGAAATTTAAGGCAAACTGAGTTAAAGCATATAAAAACAGCGTTGTAAGTGTTTCTCTTTGAGGGGGGTGATCTGTGTAGAAATGTTCATGTGTATTTCTGTGTAGTTTGTTTTATGAATCTGACTTTGCACAGTGTTATATTTACCTCTTATTAGAAGAACGTTCCCACTCTTTCTGACTGCAATGGCATGTAGCACTCTCAATAAATGAAGAAGACAAGAACTTGTATTTATATTGAAGAAAATACTCAGCAGGTCAGGTGTGTTTTGAGGAAAGAAACAAAGGTGACAGGCAGCATTTTCAGATCTCGGAGATGGCAAGAGAAAATGGAGGAAAGAGTTGAAGTTAATCAGGCAAGAGACAGAAAATCAGATATTCACTGTCCAGATAAACTTCAGCAATTAAGATTTCCCCCCTTCAAATGATATGTCATCAGAAAGTAGTGAGAAATCTATCTGCATCTTATTAGAGCCACAGCTTATTGTTAACTTAACCTCCTCAAATAACTACTATTCACTAAAGAAGTTTAATGCTTCAGATCCCTGATAGCAAAAAGCAGATGTATACCTGATGAGTTACACTTCTTTATTCAATCCCAGGTCAGTACTTACTGTTTTGTCATTACAGCAGCAGCAATAGCATGCAGTTAATCCATGGTGCTGAGGGTATTTTTCTACTGAGGAAAATTCATGCCTGGGGCTTGATCTGGAAGTGATCTGAAGCAGGGGCAGTGTTCACTGGGATACGGACAGTTGAATGTAGCAATCTGGGAGCTGGAAGCTGAGTTTCAGAGAGGATAAGGATTTGTAGATGGTTCAGGCAAGGTCATGATACCAATGACTTTGATCAGGGGAGGGGTATAGTGGTGGTGGCATCTCATTTGTAGAAGGTCCCAAGTCAGGTTGAGGAACTCAGTAGTTACAATGAAGGGCTCTGCAGTGAGAGGGCAGGATGAAGCATCATATGAGCAACAGGGGTGGTGAATGGTAAGGTTAGAATAGAATAACTGGAAGATATTGTGGGGAACTGCGGATACCTGAATGGCTAAATCAGCAAACTTAATCTCAACAGACTTTCACTAATTATGCAACAGATTACTGAAGTAGAAATGATTACATCCAAAGTGAGAGGAGATAGCATTGGTGGAGGGATGTTGCAATTGTATCTTGCATATTGAAGCCAAGTGAAGTGGTCCCATATTATTCAGAAGTTGATATTTCTTTCCTAATCAGCCTGTTCAGAGATGTTGTTATGCACCTCTGGAACAGGTGGGACTAGAAATTAGGCCTTGCTAGTCCGGAGGAGGGATGCTACCACTATGTCACAAATGCCTTAATGCCTTATTACGACATGACATTGTGACTTGGTGGTTAGCAGTGCTGCCTCTCAGTGCCACGGATATAGGTTCAATTCCAGCCTCAGGCGATTGTGCAAACTCCACACATTCTCCCTATGTCTGTGTGGGTTTCCTCTCACAGTCCAAAGATGTACAGAATAAGTGGATTGGCCGTGCAAAATTTGGGCAATGTGGTGGCACACTGGTTAGCACTGCTGCCTCACAGTGCCAGAGACCTGGGTTCAATTCCCACCTTGGGCAACTGTTTGTGTGGAGTTTGCACATTATCCCGTGTCTGTGTGGGTTTCCTCCAGGTGCTCTGGTTTCCTTCCACAGTCCAAAGATGTGCAGGTTAGGTGAATTGGCCATGCTAAATTGCCCGTAGTATCAGGTGAAGGGGTAAATGTAGGGGAATGGGTCTGGGTGGGTTGCTCTTCGGAGGGTCAGTGTGGACTTGTTGGGCCGAAGGGCCTGTTTCCACACTGTAAACAATCTAATCATCTAATCTAAATTGACCATAGTGTCCAAGGATCTGTAGGTTAGGTGAATTAGCCATGGGAAATGTAGGGTTACAGGGATGGGGTAGGAGGGTGTGTCTGGGTAGGATGCACTTTTGAAGAGTCACTGCGGACTTATTGGGACAAATGGTCTGTTTCCACATTGTATAGATTCTATGACGATGATTCCATGATAAATCAGGAATCCAGTGGCTAAACAATCCTGTTCAGCTGTCTTCAGTTGTTACATTGTCAGTAAATCAACAGTGCTCAATTTATCACATTCTAACGGGAACTCTGTGAAGTCATTGAGCTAATGTAATTTTTCACCTCATAATCTCACAAGTATACAATAGAAAGCAATGTAGCAACGTATGCAGAAAAAATCTATAGTGGATAAAGAATGGAGCTGGAAAAAGCGCATTGGGTCAATCAGCATCAGAAGTGAAGGGGAGTTGGTGTTTCAGGTTGGAACCTTTCATCAGTCCCCTACTCCTCTAAAGCTGCTTGACCTGCTGTGCTTTTTCCAGCTCCACTCTTTATCCACTCTGACTCTCCAGCATCTGCAGTCCTCACTACCTCCAAGAAGAAATCTATAAGTTAGCACATTCTGACCATCAGACGGCCACATATTTTGACGTCCCAGCTGGATGCTACTGCCTCAAAAAGGAAGGTGTGACGAGAACTGTGGGTTTAGTTTAGTCAACATTCTAGCTAACATATATATGGTCATTTTACGTCACTGTTTTGTCCTATCTTAAAACCACTTTAGCCTGTGGAAGTCACAAATATTGAAATTGAAGCAAATCAATTAGAAAAGAAATTTCAGTTCCAGAATCAACAGTCCATACTTTCTGAGCATGGTGGCAGTAGATACCAGTGTCATTCCATGGGGGGTCTTCAGTGGAAGATGACACAGCCACATAGAATTGAGGGCCTCTGTCACATTTAAAGCAATTGAGATGGGAATCCTTCCTGAATCATGAAGATACAAATACTCGTCTAACAGCAGGCAGATGCAGGAGACCATTTCCTGGGACTTCCTGTGACATTGTCAACACTGACAGCCTGTTGTCCATAAATAGCTACATTGGGGAGTCTGTAGGCTCAGTTTTGGGCCAACACTCTGCTGTTGCTATTGGAGCAGGGCTGTCTTCAGTTTATTCTGAGAAGTACAATGGTCAAGAGAATAGCAAGGTTGATCTGTGTCATCATAGTGCTGCTTTCAGGAGATCACAGGGACGGTAATATCCTGCAGATAGTCATGTTTCATTTAACCCTTTGCACTACCTGCCTTCCCCATCAGGCTGAGAAGAGTCCATCACCATCTCAATACTTCCCATATGGACTTCTCCCCTACCACAGGAAACTCATCATTCAGTTTTAAACAGTAGAAACGTAGAAACTAAGAGCAGGAGGAGGCCATTCAGCCTTGTGAGCCTGCTCTGCTGTTCAATATGATTATGACTAATCCTCTATCCCAAGGCTATGTTCTCACTTTCTCCCCATACCATTTAACAGCAACAATTCCTTCAAGCAACATGACTTGGTAGCAGTGATCTTTGGCTGTAGTACTGAAAGCATGCTATGAACATATGCGAATGAACACATCCACATGCAGTAGTCAACTTACCTTTAAGGAAGTTGAATCAGAACCATTCTAATGTGGTTTTGGCATAATGGTGCTACTAGCGACCAACTCCATAAACTAAACCACTGAACTGACATTATCATTTTTTCAAGGGCTCTGATGGTATTCAACGTAGTTAGGCATGAAAAGCTCTCAACTATTTTGATTTGCATCTTAATGGGAAATCTCAAATATCAGAAATTTTGCCTACTATTAGCGAAACCTAAAACAAAACTTCGACCTTCTGGGATGCCTTTTGGAGAAGGTGGGTCCTGAACATGAAGGAATGGTTACACCTGAACTGGGGGGCATAAATGTTCCTGGGTAGGAGTTTTGCTCGTGTGGTCCAGGAGGATTTAAACTAGTTTGGCGGGGGGGGTGGGAACCAGAGCTACATGTCTGAGAGGGGAGTAGTTGTAGATAGATTCACTACATTCTGCCACTGCCCTATCAGGGAGATTTTTCACGTGATGACACAGGGTTCGGTTAAAGTGTGTCTGCTTTAATGCAAGGAGTGTCAGAAATGAATTAGACCATGGATCAGTACTTGGGACTATGATTTTGTGGCCATAATGCAGACATGGGTTTCACAGGGGCAGGAATAGTTGCTAGATATTCCAGTGTTTAGAACATTTAAAAAGGACAGGGAGGGTGGAAAAAAGGAGGGGGTAGTCGCATAGTTAATCAGAGAGTTCATCACAGCGACAGAAATGAAGGATGATGAGAAAGGTTTGTCTACTGAGTCAGGTTGGGTGGAAGTTAGGAACAGCAAGGGAGCAGCCACCTCATTGGGGGTTTTCTACAGCCTCCCTAATAGCAGTAGGGAGATCGAAGAACTCATTGGCCAGCAGATTTTGGAAAAATGCAGATAAATCAGGTTGTTGTTATGAGTGACTTCAACTTTCCCAATATTGATTTCAACTCCTTAGCGCAGATGGTTTGGATGGATCCGTTTTTGTCAGGTGTGTTCAGGAGGGCTTCCTTACTCAGTATGTAGACAGGCTGACAAGGGGAGAGGCCATTTTGGATTTGGTGCTCAGCAATGAGCCAGACAGGTGTCCAATCTCGCAGTGGGAGAACACTTTGGTGACAGTGACCACAACTGCCTCATATTTACCATAGCCATGGAGATAGAAAACAGCAGTTACCATGGGAAGATATTTAATTGGTGAAAAGGAAATTATGATTCTATCAGACAGAAGTTGGGAAGTACAGATTGGGAGCAATTGTTCCACAGAAAGGACACAACAGACGTGGAGACTGATTTAAGAAGCAATTGTTGTGAGTGATGCATAAACTTGTTCCTCTAAGACAGGCAAGAAGGGATAAGATTAAGGAGCCTTGAATAATGAGTACAGAGGAGCTTCTTGTCAAAAGGAAGAAGGCAGCCTTACGTAAGGTGGAGGAACCAAGGATCTAGCACGGCTTTAGAGGATCACAGGCGTGATAGAAAGGAGCTCAAAAGTAGACTGAGGAGAGTCAGGAGGGAGCATGAAGTAAACTTGGCAGGAAGGATTCGGGAGACCCAAAGGCATTTTATTCATACGTGAGGAATAACAGAATGATCAGGGAGAAGGTAGGGCCAATTAGGGATAGCGTAGGGAACTTGTGCATGGAGTCTCAGCAGACAGCAGAAGCACTAAATGAATTTTTTTGCTTCAGTTTCCTCTAAGAAAAGGGATCTTGTTGTGAATGAGAACTTTGAGGAGCCGGGAAACAGGCTTGAATGGATTGAGATCGCGGAAGTTGATGTGCTGGAAATTTTGGCAAAAATTAAGGTTGATAAGTCCACAGGGCCAGATCAGATTTATCTTAGGTTGCTCCAGGAAGCAAGAAAAGAGGTTGCTAAGCTGCTGGCAAAAATCTTTTCTTCCTCACTCTCCATGGGAGTCATACCGGAGGATTGGTTGGAGGAGAATGCTGTTCCTTTTTTCAAGAAGAGGAATAGGGAAGTCCCTGGCAATTACAGACCATTCAGTCTTGTGTCTGTGGTCAGCAAGGTTTTGGAAAGACCTTGAGGGATAGGATTTATGACTATTTGGAAAACCATAGCCATGATTAAAAGCAGTCAGCATGGCTTTGTGAGGGGCAGGTCATGCCTCACAAATCTTATTGAGTTCTTTGAGGAGGTAATGAGATAGGTTGATGAAGATTGGGCAGTGGATGTGGTATATTTGGACTTCAGGAAGGCATTTGCTATGGTTCCCCAAGGTAGGCTCATTCATAAAGTCAGGAAGTATGGGATACAGGGAGATTTGGCTCTCTGGATTCAGAATTGGTTGGCTGACAGAAGGCAGAGAATGGTATTCTGCTTGGAGGGCAGTGGTGAGTGGTGTCCCGCAGTGCTCTGTTCTCGGACCCTCTGCTCTTTGTAGTTTTTATAAATATCTTGGATGAGGAGGTTGAGTGGTGGTTTGGTAAATTTGCCAATTACACAAAGGTTGGACATGCCATTGATAATATTGAGGGCTGTTTCAGACTGCAGTGTGACATTGACAGGATATAGAGCTGGGCTGAGAAATGGTAAATGGAGTTCAACCTGGATAAATGCAAAGTGGTGCATTTTGGAAGGTTGAACTTGAATGCTGAATATAGGATTAAAGACAGGATTCTTGGTAGTGTGGAGGAACAGCGAGATCTTGGTGTTCAAGTGCATAGATCCTTCAAAGTTGCCACCCAAGTGGATAGTGTTGTTAAGAAAGCATATGGTGTTTTAGCTTTCATTAACAGGGGGATTGAGTTTAAGAGCCCTGAAGTTTTGCTGCAGCACTACAAAACCCTGGAGAGACCACACTTAGAATATTGTGTCCAGTTATGGTTACGCTATTATAGGAAGGATGCAGATGCTTTTGAGAGCATGCAAGGAAGATTTACCAGGATGCTGCCTGGACTGGAGGGCTTGTCTTATGAAGAGAGGTTGACTAAGCTCGGACTTTTCACTCTGAAGAAAAGGAGGAAGAGAGGTGACCTGATCGAGCTATTAAAGATATTGAGAGGCATGGATAGAGTTGATAGCCAGAGACCTTTCCCCAGGGCAGGATTGACTACCACAAGGGATCATAATATTAAGGTGTTAGGTGGAAGGTATAGAGGAGACATCAGAGGTAGGTTCTTTATACAGAATGTGTTACCAGTGGAAGCAGAGTCATTAGGGATATTTAAGTGACTGCTGGGCATGCACATGGACAGCAGTGAATTGAGGGGTGCATAGGTTAGGCTATTTTATTTTAGATTAGGATTAATCCTTGGCACAGCATCATGGGCTGAAGGGCCTGTTCTGTGCTATACTTTTCTACGTTCTATGTTCTATGTTCTAAAACTTCTAAAACACAAACACGCCTGTATTTCATGGAAAGGCTTGTGAGGGGAGAGAGAGGAGATGCATTTTTGATTTGGAACTGGACCAAGTACTCTCTTTTGCCCCTTAAGAAGAAAAAAAAGAAGTGTTTGGTGACAATATTGATTGGAGATAAACATCAGGACACCGATGAACTACAACAGTTCACAAAGGCAGCTCCCAACCATTTTCTCAAGAGCAACTAAGGATGGGCAATAAATGCTGGTCAGCCAGTGACACCCACATCCCACAAACTAAAAATAAATAAGGAAGGAGAAGATTAAATATGAGGGTAAGCTAGCCAGTAATATAAAGGAAGACTGTAAGTGTTACTTTAGATAAACGAAGGGCAAAAGAGAGGCAAAGTGGACATTGGTCTGCTGAAAAATGAATCTGGAGGAGTAGTAGTGGGGAACAAGGAAATGGCTGAGGAACTGAATAATTACTTTGCTTTTTTCTTCACATTGGAAGACATAAGTAATATCCCAAAAGTTCAAGAGAATGAGGGTGCAGAGCTGAAATTGGTGGCCATCACTAAGGAGAAGGTGCTAAGAAAACTGAATGACCTGAAGGTGGATAAATAACCTGGACCAGATGGACTACACCCGAGAGTTCTAAGGGAGATAGCTGAAGAAATAGTGGAGGCGTTAGTGGTGATCTTTCAGGAATTGCTAGAATCATGGATGGTTCCAGAGGACTGGAAAATCGCTAACATGACACTCCTGTTTAAAAAGGTAGTAAGATAAAAGATGGAAAGTTACAGATTGATTAGCCTAACCTCAGTCGTGGGTAAGATCCTAGAATCCATTGTGAAGGATGAGATTTCTGAATACTTGAAAGTGTTTGGCAAAATAAGACAAAATCAGCATGGTATCATCAAGGTTAAGTCATGCCTGACAAATCTGCTAGAATTCTTTGAGGAAGTAACAAGCAGGTTTGACCAAGGAGAAAGTGAGGACTGCAGATGTTGGAGATCAGAGCTGAAATGTGTTGCTGAAAAAGCGCAGCAGGCCAAGGAGAGCCAATGGATGTTATCTACCTGCACTTCAAGAAGGCCTTTGATAAGGTGCCCACAGGAGGCTACTGAGTAAGGTAAGGGCTCATGGTGTTGGAGGCATTGTGCTAACATGGATAGAAGCTTGCCTGTCTGGTAGAAAGCAGAGAGTGGGGATAAAAGGGTCCTTCTCAGGATGGCAGCCGGTGACAAGTGGTGTTCCACAAGGCTCAATGTTGGGACCACAACTTTTCATTTTATACATTAATGATCTAGATGAAGGAACTGAGGGTATTCTAGCTAAGTTTGCAGACTACACAAAGATCTGTAGCATTGAGGAGGCGGGGAGGCTGCAGAAAGATTTAGACAGGTTAGAAGAGTGGGCAAAGAAGTGGCAGATGGAGTACAACGTGGGAAAGTGTGAGGTCATGCACTTTGGTAGGAAGAATAGAGGCATGGACTACAGAGGAACCTATATTATCTGAACAACACGAGCGGGAATTATTTTGTTCAGATAATTGAACGCTAGATAATATAGTTTAGCCAAGCATTGAGATTTTGTGATCTTGGCCGGATAATCCGAAATTCAGATAATCAAATGCCACATAATCGAGGTTCCTCTGTATTTTCTAAATGGGGAGAAAATTCAGAAATCTGAGTGCAAAGAGACTTGGGAGTTCTAATCAACAATTTTCTTGAGGTAAACTTGCAGTTTGAGTCAATAATTAGGAAGGCAAATACAACAAGGGCATTTATTTTGAGAGAACTTGAATATAAAAGCAGGGATGTACCTCTGAGGCTCTCTAAAGCTCTGGTCAGACCACATTTGGAATATTGTGCTCAGCTTTGGGCCCCATATCTCAGGAAGGATGTACTGGCCCTGGAGTGTGTTCAGAGAAGGTTCACAAGAATTTTCCCAGCAGTGAAAAGCATAACATATGAGGAGCGTTTGAGGACTCTGGATTTATATTCACTGAAGTTTAGAAGGATGAGGGAGGATCTAATTGAAACATACAGAACACTGAATGGTCTGGACAGTGTAAACGTTGGGAAGATGTTTCCATTGGTAGGAGAGACTAGGACTCGAGGGCACAGCCTTAGAGTAAAGGGAAGACTCTTTAGAATGGAGATAAGGAGAAACTTCTTTAGCCAGAGAGTGGTGAATCTAAAGAATTCATTGCCACAGAAGGCTATGGAGATCACTGAGTATATTTAAGAGTGAGATAGATAGATTCTTAAATATCAAGGTGATCAAGGGTTATGGGAAGAAAGCGGGAGAATGAGCATTGAGAAACTTATCAGCCATGATTGAATGGTAAAGCAGACTCAATGGGCTGAATGACCTAATTTCTGCTCCTATGTCTTAAATTAATTTAAAAAAAACACTTAGAACTCGAAGGGTAACAGAAAGATTTGCTACTACTGGTGATTTAAGACAACTCTGGTCTCAGGCTAAAACGTTATGCATCATGGACACTCTAAGGACTTTAAATTGTACAATACCTTCATCTTCCTTTTGTACTGGACACAATCCCTTTATAACTTTGTAGCAATGTATGTACATGCTTAACTTCATTACTTAATTAGTTTTTTCTCAGGGCTAGCTGAAGGTACAGTTGCTTTTCTTTCATTCAAGGGAATATAATATTTGGCTCCTTACTGATATCATAGAAATTAATGAGCTACATTTTCACTAGAGTTAAGTATAACCCAAAAAGAATATAAATCTTTGTTGTTGTGAATAGGGGAGGTTGAAAAGAGGGGTTACCATCCATCCCTCCTCACTTAGTTATAACATTACTCATAAAAGTATCCGGGAGGTCACTGATGCTCTGATTAGTTATGGTTCAGCTCCTTATTAATTTCACCTTGGATGCTGAGAGCCAGGCTGCCCAGGACAGTGGTTTCATTGTTGTTGCAGGTTGCGACTGATTGCACCATGTACCATTTGTGTACTCTGTGAGAAACCAGCAGTCTTCATGATCAGAGAAGGCTTCCACTCCATGAATCTGCAGATCATCTGTGACCATACCAGTCAGCAAATACAGGTCTGTGAGCAATATCAGGAAGTGTCCCTTGGGAAGCAAACTGATGAGGCATTGGAGGGATCTCACAGATCAAGATGATAAGGCCATGCCCTGATGAGCCAGAGAAACCTCATAGCTATCCAGTCCCAAGGTGATTAAGCTACATTGACAGAGAATCAAAGAATTCTGACAGTGTGGAGGCAGGCCATTTGGCCCATCAAGTCCATAGTGATCCTCTGAAGAGCATCCCACCCAGATCCAACCTCCTCCCCTATCTTTCAACCTTGCATTTCCCATGGCTAATCCACCTAGTCTACAATATTCTGGATACTATGGGGCAATTTAGCATGGCCAATCCATGGAGCCACTGTGCTGCCCTGTTTCTTTTGACGTTCTGTCCATTATGAATTAGCTGATTGGGAGGCTGCTGTGTCCTGTGTTCAACATTCCATGTTGACCAAGAAGTGATTTTCATGATAATCAACAGTTTCCAATAGAAACTAGCTTCTTGTATCTGTTTGCAATGTGATGACTTTCTGAGGCAGGAAGACCAGCTGAGAGACTTTTAGTCTCTGTGGTAACTGCATCCAATTTCTGGCTGTTGCATATAGTGAACAGGAACTCGTGGAGGGCTGATACTCTGAGCAAACCCTCCATCAAAGCGAAGGCTGAGAACAGAGAACTCACCCTGGAGAAAATTCCCAGTTCCTTGACATCTCACCTGATGTCATTTGTTGCAGTCTGTCCTCTGTCTCCCTCTGGTTCTGTATAATGTTGAGAACTGCCACTGTACTGTTACAAGAGCTGAACTTCATCAGTGAATGTGTGCAGTAGTACTTAACAGCTTGCAAAGTCCTGTCAGGTGGTGAGTCGTCCCTGGTAAGTGAGTAGGAAGCATGATGCTCAGGATCTGTTCCAACCTTGGCAATATACATTGGGTGTGAGTCCTCAATGCATATCATGCATCTGAGGTTGGCTGACTGGCAGAGTGAGGTAGCCCTATAAGTTGCAATGAGAAGATAGAGTGGTCACTTTGTGGACAGTAGAATATCACTCATCCATTTCTTGCAGAGAGTTCAAATTCTTTAGTATCTCCTTCTGGCGCTGTCCTCTCATACCATCTTGTTCCAGACAGCAAGCTCTGCAAGGTGAATTCCAGTTGTCTATCACTTGTGAGGAAGACTTTCTTTCTAGCCCATGTGGCCTGGAGCAGAGCTTCTCAGAGGCATCATTAAAGTGTGGAGGCATCTTTTGCTGTATTGGGGTCAACTCCAGGGAGGAGGTGAGGGTGACAAATGCAGGCGGTTCAGTTAATCTTGGGTTGCAACAATTGAAAGGATGTCCCAGTGGCTCTTGAATATAGTACTGGGACGTTCAACCCTGGAAGGTGCCGGGGGGCCGGGAGGGCTCGGGGGTCAACAGGGGGTGGTATGAGAACCTCCATCCCATTAGTTGCATTTGCTTTTCTGTTTAACCTGTGTGAAAACTTTCTGGTAAGTGAAATAAGTGGAAACACAGTTGACCACTAGAGAAAACGTGCTACAGGCTATGGTGGAAATGAGCTTTCTCAGATACTTGCGTTTACACTTCAGCTCTATAATGATAACTCCATGACCAAAATTTCAGGTAATCAATCTTCCATCAAAATACTACCAGAACAAATAGTTCTGATGAAAGGTCATCAATCTGAAATATTAATGTTGAAACTCTCTACAGATGTGTCTGTCCTGCTGAGTTTCCCCAGCATTTTATGTTTTTATTACCTATTTGAATATTCATATTAAACATCAAGCATTGTAAATTAAGAAAGCTTATGGGTTTGACTATTTTTTCCATTCTTTGCATTTATTATACTGGAGGTCAGAGTCAAAGATTGTGGTGCTGGAAAAGCACAGCCAGTTAGGCAGGTTCTGAGGAGCAGGAGAGTTGATGTTTTGAGCATAAGCTTCCTGATGAAGAACTTATGTATGAAACATCAACTCTCCTGCTCCCTGGATGTTGCCCGACTGGCTGTGCCTTTCCACTCTACATCTGGAGAAATTGTGAAATGATGCAGACACTGATCCAATAATTGAGTTATTTATTATATCTGCGGCAATGGAAACTCAATATTAATAACATTTTGACAAAATATTGAATAACTTTGAATAACCTTTTAATCAGAATTAATACAATAATTATAGTGGGCACTGCTAAATTTTCTCTGATGTTCTTCCTGGTTGCTGCAAGAACTTCTCAAAATCGTTTCCTTTTGAAGCAATTTATTAAGAAAGTGTTTCTATAGTGCTCTAAACTCTAAATTAAATGTATTCAAGAAAATTGGGTGCTTCTGAACAATGTTTAATTTTTGAGAAACAAATGTTAATATTACAAAATGATTGTTTCATTGGAGAACCCTGCCCAGCTGAGTTGCTGAACTGACTATAATTTACAATCAATCAAATCTAATGACTGGAAAATTGTTGGCGCACGTCCGGACCTCTCAGATAATATCCCATAGTGGGGGATGTTCCCAGCTGCAAGTGCCCATTTCTGAAAGTAGCCCCTCTCAAATGGAATATCTTTTATTAAATGGATATGGATCTTCCGGGACACTGCTCCCTGGCAACAAACCGGGATGGAGGTCAGATGTTGTCTAAGAAAAATTTGAAGTGGCCTAGAAAATGCTGTAGGGCATTTATTCAGAAGTAATTATTGAGATATTGCATTTTTCTTTTTTTTCCTTTCTTTTTAAGGGCAATGTATCACCTGTTTATTTTTTCTTTTTTTTCTTTTTTTTTCTTTCTTTTTTTAAACACCCAAGTGGCCAGTGACAAGCACTGCCCTTCCCATCAAAGGGCGATACCCTCCTGCTTATTTTTTTTTAAAACCCCCACAACTACCGCCTAACTGCGGTAGTGCTTATTTTTTCCCCAGCACCCATGTTGTGTGTGTGTAGGTGTGAGACACAGTGAAAGACACAAAGTGCACGAATCTTTATTTCAATTTCCACCACCAGGAAGATAGGAAAACACCCGGGTGGCCAGTGACAAGCAGTGCCCTTCACATCAAAAATTGCATTTTTGAAAGAGTTTTTTTTCTCCTGTGATTGGCTTCAGCATAACGTGTAAATCACACAATAACCTATTCACACAGAAAGCTGGTCGATGGCGAATCAGAATCTATATATACCAGCAGCAAATAAATGGACTTAGAAGACTTGGGGAAGGCTAAGCCAGGGATTTGTGCTAAAATATTCTGGATCAATAGAGACACCTGACCAAGAACTACAAGACCAACCATTAATGGTGTTCATGCATTAGACATGAGAATGGAGGATTGTCCAGTACTTCCTCAAAAAGATTGCTGCTTCAAGTATAGGGGAGAAGATTATAAAGTCAGGACCGGTAAACGTGTTTGATAGCAGTTAGAATAAGTCAGTCCAAGCAGTCTTTTTCAGAACGATTTCATCAACAAACACTATTACGTGCAGGGCCATGCACCTGTTTCTGATAAAACATTGCTTCCAGCCACTTAACATGGCAGTTAAAGCTACGGAGGTTAGGTAATGCACACAACGTGTCAGCGCTAAAGGAAACCATCTTGGCAAAGTTCATTGAAATTACTCAGATCAAACAAAATAGGACAGTAAATCAACTCCATAATAATTAAGCTTTGTATCTTGATTCTGTTGATTAATTTAGAAACACAACAAAAGATTGATATCAGTTGAGGAAATGCAGAGCACATTGCACCTTCAAGGATTTTGGATCATTTGGTGGTATGAGAGTGGACAGAAAGGACAGCACAATTAAAGCTTTTCACCAATACATTTAGGAACTGAAACTGGACAAAGAATTAAAAAATCCTAGAAAATTATTAATGGGACAAATGTTTAAAAATAATTGGGAGAACGAGTCCACCAAGAGTTAAGTGGTCAAAATTTAATTTTCCATCATGTGTCAATTAAATGGTTCAAGTTATGAAGTAACTGACATAAACTTTCACTGGTATAATTTAGATCTTCCAGTTTTCAGATAGTTAGGGCCTTGACATTCCTAGAAAATTTTGTGTCAAGAACCCTTGAATTCCCTGATGTCCTGATCATGCGGCAATTGCCTGATGGCTTTAATCTCCCATTGGGTAGTTACCCTGTGCCTGAAACCCTGTGAGAAAGTCCTAAACTCTGATTCACAGGCTTTAGGGTATTATCTTAGTAATTAGCAGAAAAAAGTAGAGGAATTAAAATTTGCTCTAACTCCTGATTTAACAATAAAACTAACCCCAGTCACTTACACTGACCTCCAAACGTTCCACCTGGCATTCTAATCCATTACCCACTTCCCACTCTATCCCTACAACTACTTGCTAGCCAACCCTCTCATCCATCTGGCATTCCACCTCACACACCAACTGAGCATTTAAACACTTACTTACTGGCATGTCACGGCCCTTGCTGTTAAAGAAAGTTTGGCTTCTGCAAAGGTTGCCTCTGACGCAGTCTGTGTAGTTAGCAAGACTACATCTGTTGTGATGGATCCTGCATTGGCTGTAAGGCCTGAAAAGTCCTGGAAAGATAAATGGACAACCTGTTATCTGAGGTGAGTTGGAATTAGGGATTGGGCAATAGTATATGCTTCATTATATTTCAGATGGTGTTTTTGATGGCTCTGCTAATGGGATAATACCAGCCTTTAAAATAATGTGCAAAAGTGTAAGATAGTTAATCAGAAAGCAATCCTTTGAATATAATTTCTAGAAACTGAATAGAATTGAAATATTGAGGCCTGTTTGCACTACATACACTTGCCAAAAGAAGAAAGTAAGAAGAAGAAAGAGCTGTTGATAAGTCTTGTTCCAAGACACAATGGTCAATGTTTTATTCATGTTAGTAGAAACTTGGTTATTTTCCAAAATTTCTAACTGATTGTTCAAAATTTGTATTATTTTAGAACACAATAATGCTTTTGCATTTTGGTTGTATAATATTGAAAAAATACTTTGTCATTGGCCAGCAATCAAAACAGTTCCCATTGCTGATTAACATCATTTGGAATTCAACGTTCTTGCTTCTATCTGTTAAAAAAGAAGAGAAAGGTATTAGTGTTTGTCAGTAACGTATTAGTTGCTTCTGTGTTTTTTCTATGGATAGACCATTACCTGAAACTGTATTCTGAATTAGCACAGTAAAATTCATGCCAAGTAATTGTGAAGCAATGACCATTTCCAACAAGAGAGATTCTAACCCTTGACACCCAATGACATCATCATTAATGAATCCTTCATTATCAACATCATGGGTGTTTCCATTGACCAGAAACTGAACTGGACTGGTCACATAACTGATGAGGCAGCAAGAGCAGGTCAGAGACTGAGAACAAAACCATAAAGAACTGTAGATGTTGGAAATCTGAAACAAAAACACAAATTGCAAAACTCAGCAGGTCTGGCATCTGTGGAGAGAAAAGGTAAAAACAATGACTGCAGATGCTGAAAATCAAATACTAGATTAGTGGTGCTGGAAGAGCACAGCAGTTCAGGCAGCATCCAACGAGCAGCGAAATCAACGTTTCGGGCAAAAGCCCTTCATCAGGAATAAAGGCAGTGAGCCTGAAGCATGGAGAGATAAGCTAGAGGAGGGTGGGGGTGGGGAGAGAGTAGCACAGAGTACAATGGGTGAGTGGGGGAGGAGATGAAGGTGATAGGTCAAGGAGGAGAGGGTGGAGTGAATAGGTGGAAAAGAAGATAGGCAGGTCGGACAAGTCAAAGAGTTAGTAACTGAGCTGCAAGTTTGAAACTAGGATGAGGTGGGGGAAGGGGAAATGAGGAAGCTGTTGAAGTCCACATTGATGCCCTGGGGTTGAAGTGTTCCGAGGCGGAAGATGAGGCGTTCTTCCTCCAGTCGTCTGGTGGTGAGGGAGCGGCGGTGAAGGAGGCCCAGGACCTCCATGTCCTCGGCAGAGTGGGAGGGGGAGTTGAAATGTTGGGCCACGGGGCGGTTTGGTTGATTGGTGCGGGGCCCTAAAGGAGCCTTCCACATCCATCAAAGTTTCACCTGCACATCCACCAATATCATTTATTGTATCTGTTGCTCCCAATGTGGTCTCCTCTACATTGGGGAGACTGGGCGCCTCCTAGCAGAGCGCTTTAGGAACATCTCCGAGACACCCGCACCAGTTTTCCAAGCAGAAGGATGATGATATTGAACTTGTGCCTGGAGTCTGAAGAGGTAGGGGAGGCCCTAAATGAGATTTTTGCTTCAGTATTCATTAGAGAGAGGGACCTTGTTGATAGTGAGAACACCGTGGACCAAGTTAATAGGCTTGAACAGATTAATTTTAAGGAAATAGATGTGCTGGAAATTCTGGGAAGCATCAAGATAGATAAGTCCCTGGGGAAAGATCAGATATATACTAGGTTATTACAGGAAGCAAGAAATGAGATCGCTTTACATCTGGCGATGATCTTTGCATCCAAACTCTCCGTGGGACTAGTACAGGCTGATTGGAGGGGGGGGGGAGTGTTGTTCCTCTGTTCAAGAAAGGGAATAAGGAAATCCCTGGGAATTACAGATCAGTCAGTCTTGTGTCTGTGGTAAGCAAGGTACTGGAAAGGATTCAGAGAGATAGGATTTATGACTATTTGGAAAAACATAGTTTGATTAAAGGTAGTCAGCATGGCTTTATGAGGAGCAGGTTATACTTCACAAGCCTAAGTGAGTTCTTTGAGGATGTGACAAGACAAGTTGGTGAAGGTCAAGCTGTGGATGTGGTGTATATGGATTCCAGTAAGGCATTTGATAAGGTTCCCCATGGTAAGCTCATTCAGAAAATTAGGAGGTATGGGATACAGGGAGATTTGGCTGGCTGGATACAGAATTGACTGGCCGAAAGAAGACAGTGAGTGGTGGTGGATGGAAAATATTCTACCTGGAGGTCAGTGACCAATGGTGTCCCGCAGGGATCTGTTCTTGGCCTCTGCTCTTTATAGTTTTTATAAATGACTTGGATTAAGAAGTGGGAGGGTGGGTTAGTAATTTTGCCAATGACACAAAGATTGCTGGTGTTGTAGAAAATGTCGAGGGCTGTTGCAGGCTACAACGAGACATTGATAGGCTGAAGAGCTGGGCTGAGAAGTGGCAAATGGAGTTCAACCTGGATAAATGCGAATTATTTCATTTTGGAATGTCAAATTTGAATGCTGAATACAGGCTTAAATACAGGATTCTTGGCAGTGTGGAGGAACAGTAGAATTTTGGGTCCATGTACATAGATCCCTCAAAGATGCTACCCAAGTTGATAGGGTTGTTCAGAAGGTGTATGGTATTTTGGCTTTCATTAACAGGGAGATTGAGTTCAGGAGCCTGAGGTTTTGCTGCAGCTCTATAAAACCTAGTTAGACCACACTTGAAATATTGTGTCCTGTTTTCGTTGCCTCATTATTGGAAGAGTGTAGATGCTTTAGAGAGGGTGCAGAGAAGATTTACTAGGATGCTGCCTGGATTGGAGGGCTTGTCTTATGAAGAGAGGTTGAGTGAGCTTGGTCTTTTCACACTGGAGAGACAAAGGAGCAGAGGTGACTTGATAGAGGTGTACAGGGTCATGAGAGCTATAGATAGAGTAGATAGCCAGAGATGTTTCCCCAGGATAGAAATGGCTGTCATTGAGGAGTCATAATTTTAAGGTGATTGGAGGGAGGTATAGGGGAGTTGTCAGAGGTCTTTACACAGAGAATGACGGGTGCAAGGAATGCACTGCCAGCAGTGGTAGTAGAGTCAGAGACAGTAGGGACATTTAAACGACCGCTGGACAAGCACATGGATTGCAATAAATTGAGGGGTGTATTGGTTAAGTTGATCTTAGGTTAAGATAAATGCTCAAAGGGCCTGTACTGTGCTGTACTGTTCTTTGTCCTATGTGTGAGGGAGTGTCAGCCATGCACTGCTGAGCATGCTGTTGCCTGTGAAGAGTAATGCCAGTTTGCCTATGCTTGTCTGTGTTCACAATAGCCTTTTAAAGATGGTGCAGTGCAAGAAATGCTGGTTTTTGGCAGATATCAAGTGAGTGGGAAATTGTTCCAGGAATAATGTGTGGTTAAATTTGAGGCATGCCATAGGAAAGGAATAGGTAATTAATGAGAGGCTCCCCATCCCCACCCCCCTTTCATTTATTTATCTCTCCACTCTGCAGGCACCCTGCCTCTATTCCTGATGAAGGGCTTTTGCCTGAAACATCGATTTTCCTGCTCCTCGGATGCTGTGCTTTTCCAGCACCACTCTAATCTAGACTCTGGTTTCCAGCATCTGCAGTCCTTGTTTTTACCTAATTAATGAGAGGCATTTGGTAAGAAATTTCACTGCGTCCCATGCAAGAAACCCTCAAAAACATCATATTACTCACACTTGGCCAAAAACACACACGTTTCAGTCCAGATTTTCTGATCTATCTCGTGTAGGTATGAAGTTGTCAGCTTAGTAAACAGTTAAAAGTGATATACTTGTCCGAAATTGCAAGCTCTTCAATTTCATATTCTTTACTGTTTAATTTATTTTGAGTGGCAGTAAACTTGTTTATCATTCCTGCATGCAGCTGCTTAAATAAAATAGACAAGTAAATTTCATTATTTTTATGGTAACATAGCCCTGTATTCTTGAGGTCTATGATGGAAGGCTGCATATCTTGATAGTCATAGATTTATGTATTTTCTGACTTGTGTGAAATTTCTGTTATTAAATATTTTTTAATGGTTACTCCATTTTCCTTTCGAAGTAGTACTTTTCTTTGTGAAGTTTAAAGATGGGGAATCCTTGAGAATGTATTAGTATTGACAAAGTTTGAATTCAAATTATTGGCCAAAGCTGGAAAATACTAATATGAAAATGGGTTTATTTGCCTGTGTGTAATTGAGGACACTGACCCTGTGAGCTCAGAGCCAGTTCTCAGCATGAACAGAACCTCTGACACTCCTGTTTATAGCTGTCAGCTAGGGTTCCTGATTGGACAAGGTTAACAGTCACAATCAGGGAACTTGTATTCTATGGGGTCCACATAGCTGACCTCATTCCAATCATTACAGGTTGAATCCAATCTTTGCCATATGACTGTACCAGGCACATAGATACCATTATTGGATTAACAATAACAAGTTTTCATCTCCTATGATTCCCATCCAGTTCTTTTAATGTCTGTGTCTGATTATTGGTATGTATGTAGCCTCTTGCAAGTGTTATTTTTCATGTGCCAGCTTCTTAAGGGCTTATTTTCAGTTTTAAAAGATTTAACCTAGAGTTGAAATACATTATTGGCATATTCAGCGCTGTGGCACTAAGGGTTGGCTGAATGGTCGGTTTGTGATGCAGAGTGATGCAATAATGTGGGTTCAGTTCCACTCTGGCTAAGGTTACTGCGAAGGTCCTGCCTTCTCAACCTTGCCCAGGATGACCTTAACCGCCAAACATCTCTCTCACTCTCTCTCTCTCTCTCTGAGAAAGCAGCCCTACGATCCTTTTGGACTATAGCTACTTTACTGTAGCATTGATCATAGGAAAACATATCAAGCCTTTTTCAGCAAACATGTCAGATTAAATGTTAGCTTTGAATTTCAAGATTAGTTATTGTCTTATATTCTGCAGCAATGGTGAAGTCTGTAGATCTTGAGTTCTCAGTGACTGGATGTTGTCCCAAGTTGCTTTTCCATTGGGCACTGACTTTGAGATTAAGAGAAACATGGACAAAGGGAGAGTTTTCCAGTTTTTATTTACAAGTTGATTCTTCCTTGTCTATGCTCTGCTGCTTAAAAGTGACTATTGAAATAAAAATCAGTATGTATTTTGGAGACTCAGCCCATTGTTTTTTGAAGGTAGCTGACTGGCAGGTGAACCTTCCATTTCCCAATATATTAAATTATCATACATTTGTGAATTAAACAGGATACAAATTTCTTGACATTCGTTTAATTGTGCGGTTTCACTAGTCTTTGGATAACATCGTAATTTTAGTGTAGATGGGTTTTGTACATCTCACACTTGTTTCTTAAAGCTACTCTCAATCCATGGTTAGATGATCACAGCAGCCATTTTAGTCATTATTTGTCTTTTTAAAAAACATACTTTAATTATTTTTGGGAATTTGTGTGATTCTGCATTGCAGTTGAAGATCTTAGATATTACATTTGGCGATACAAGCAGAATATCAACAACCCGTTTTTACCATTGTCATAACATATACTATCAGCAATTTACTGAAAAATATGGATGCTTATTGTTCATCCTGAGCTATAGAACATCAGCTCCTATGAATGATTTTCCTTTACGTCCTTTAGTTGATGAAAAAGCAAAAAAACAATATTTCTCTAGTGTTGTCATATTTGCGTCATCCCTCAACTCAGGAAAACTGACATTTGCAATAAATAGACCAATTGCTTGAAACAAATGCAAATAGCATATTTTGAAATTCATTAATTTTGTTAAAGAGATTGCTCTGCAAATAGCCATGATGTGCAACTGTTGAAAAAGCAGCCATTCTAAATTATGTGAATGAATTATTTTGCATCAGGAAATGGGTGGGGGGTTTAAAGAGTCATTTGATACTCTGTCAATTACATGTTGGGGTTTCAAATGCACTACTTCTTACATATTTTATGGGATTCATCCAATCTGTCTTAGACTACTGAAATTATTATTGTATGCACTTGAACTATGATTAGATTGATCACATGATCACCCTTCTCAAGGACATATGCCACATAAGCAGTAAGAGCTACCAAAGTAAGGACTGAAAAATATCAGTACTGAAAACAGCCTTTTTTTCTTGCCCAGCTCCAATCACCGGCTCTTCCCTTCAGTAAATTGTCTTGTGTCTTCTGTGAAAGACTTGGGAACATCAATCTTCAGTTCAAGCTTGAAAGGCTCCCTGGATTGTGGTACTATATTTCTTTGAGTGAATGAAGCAGCATAATCTGACGGGATAATTTAGCATTCTCTCAGTAAGGCTAGTGTTCAATTTATGTTGGTGACAGAAATTAATCATTCTCTTTTTGAAATTGTACTCTTATTGAGTACATCTATACCCAGTGTAAGCAATGAGATCAGCATTTTGATGTAAAAGGAGCCAATCTATCACATGTCTCATCTTTAGTTCTTGTGGTTGATGAGGAAATGTTACCACAGGAATTAAGATGCTGGACATTCTAGAGTGTTATCGTATTGTACAAACAAGGGTCACACATAGATACTATAGGTGTGATGAACCTTTGTGGAGCAGATGGCAGCAACAAAGATCACAAAAAGCACAACGGTTACTGTGGTCACAGGATTTTACTTATAAAAGAAATTGATGCAAAAGCCCATGGTGAAACATTGAAGCAAGAAACTATTGTGAGCTGACCATACAAATGTAAATACACCACTTGCTTATCATGCTAATTGGGTATTAATAAGTGATTCTAATTTTGGACTCTACAGCCTTCAGATATCCAATCTTCAATGTATTAACCTTTAGTTTGACTTTTCGTATCAGTGCCCCACTAAAGGAATATTCACCACTTCAAATTTCTAACATTCAGACTTCTTCAATTCAGTGATTTTCATCCCTTGAGCATGTTATAAATTGGTACAAGTGGTTGATTAAGATTTTAAAATATGAGCAAAGAAGTTTAATTATCTAGAACTTCTATAATTGCAGTGAACATATCATAACCTGAAATGCAGAGTCATTTTGTTTTAAAAACAAAATGTGATTAGAGTTTGAATAATGCATACTTTATAATGATCTCCATTGTTTGATAAAGATGTTTGTAAAACGCTGCAATATAAACCAGTCCATTATATTTTCAAAATTGATTCTGTCTCTTTAAGCAGTAGTATAAAATTATGAGTTCCATGTGAAATTGTTTATTTTGTTCTTTTTTTTGCTGGGTCTATCTCAGATTTGTCATTTGGAAAATGTACAGAATTGTCCTTATTAAGCCTTGGACACTTGAGCAGATGGTGACCTTATACTGAAGGTCAGTCCATGAGCTATTTTACAGCAGGCTTCCTGATTAATATTTAATATGAATACACAGCTGTTGGAAAAGGCTGGCCACAGCCTGTTGTTCAACAAACAAAGGATGTGTCTAGACCAGAAAGTGGAGAAGTGTTATAAAAATGGATTTTAACATGTTTGCAAACTGTTTGTTTACCATAATAAATGGGTTTATCGATCATAAATGATTGATGTTCTGAATTCTTGTTCTGGATTAGTATATTTCATTGCAAGTTTGCCAATCACTGCAGCCACAAAACATGTGATGGGATAATAATGCAGAATGAAGAGAGATATTTTCATAAACCCATTAAATACTTGAAGTAATGTTGATCCATATGATGCTAGAATTGTCTATTCAATGGTATTATTTCATGACAGTAATTGAAGGTACTTACATCAGTATGCAGAGTGCTTTTGTGAGATTTCTTCACAGTCTGGGACTTATAATGTGTTATCTGTAGTGAGGAGCAGTTAAATGAACATGCTGCCATTGCAGAGGAATGCACTTCGAGGATGTTTAAAATTGTTCTATAAATCAACCCAGTGAACATTTTGCAGAGAGACCCTGGAATTGATATTCCATGCATTACTCTGTTTATCAAAGGCTGGAATGAGCATGGTAAGGAGGGCATTGTTGAATTATAAAACATTTTAGAATCATGGGCTGCAGCACAATAGGAGGTCATTCAGCCCATTATGTCTATACTGGACCTGCAAGAGTAAATCACCAAGTGCCATTGCCCTGCCTTTACATTTTGACTCTGCAAATCGTTCCTCTTCAGAATCTGCTTCACACACACTGTCAGTTAAGGCAGCTCCAATTCTAAGCTTTTGCAATGTTGAAACAATTATCCTCATGTTGCTGTTAGTTCTTTTGATAATCAACATAACTGCTGTCCCTTTGTTCTTGATGTTTCTGCAAATAGGAGCAGTTCATCCCAATCTCTCTCTTTGCAGACCACTCATGATTTTGAACACCTCTATCAAATCTCCTCTCAGCTTCTCTCCTCCAAACGGAATGGCACCAGGTGCTCCATTAACTAAAGTCCTTCACCCCAAACCATTCTGGTAACTCTTGTAAAGCTTTTCCATCATCATATTATTCTGAAAGTAGTGTGTTCAGAATTGATACAATGCTTCTGTTGAGGCCGAACAGTCAAGATTTGGATTGATTCATTATGACGACTTTGTTTATGGTGAGCATTATTACATGCATATGAAGAGTTTGTCAAGGGGTAATCTCATCTAAGCCAGGCAGTCCAAACTGTATGCTCTGTAAATTACTGATTGTACTGTCTGACATATAGCTTAAATTGTAAGACTGAACGACGCAGTGACTAGCTTATATAAAATAATCCCACATTGTGATATTTTTATGATTCAAATTAATGGGAGACATTGTGAAAATGATTCATGTGAACAATTTGTTAGATCGATCATGTTAACTCATTACAGTGAGGTATATGATAATAGTTTCACTTCACAACAAACATAGTTTTCTTGCAGAAACTGCCACTCTGAAGATAAAGTGTTGAAAAATGTCTACGACTGCAATAACTGGATGGATGGGGATGGCTTTTTATTCTAGGGTTGGGACCCTGATGTCAGACCTGTTTCTGGATCCAAATCTGAACAGCAACAGCATGATATGATTAGTTAGATTTTTGAAGAAATGGCAAATAAGTGGCCAGGAAATGTGCTTATTATTTGATTTAATGACAGAAGTTGAGCGCTGAGGCTGAAAGGCCAATAGGTGGCTCGTCAACTCTGAGAGAGTTGCAGAGATGGGCACTACCAATAGAAGTAGGAGAGAGAGAGAAAGGGGGCATCCCCTCAAAATTTATAAGATTTATGCAATAGGAAGTTCATATCTGTAAATGCACTATTTTAGATGCGGTCATTTTTTATCAGGCAAATTCTGGTCACAGCTGTGACCATGCAATCTGCAAGACAGGGGTGGGGAGAGAATGGCACTTTACATGTCACGTAGAGCATTGGCTCCCCCTTTCACCTACCTCTACAACATCTGTCACCCTGGAAGCTGCCTTCTTTCATTAGCCATATTCCAACCAACGCAAGTGGTCCATATGTGGACAGGAAAATTCCAGATAGAGGTGGAAAAAGGGATTTTATTAGGGTTAACTGAGTACTTGCCATTTGCAGATGTTTCACACTCGCTCCAGCATGTTCGAAATTGACCAGGAGGAAGGAGCATCTGTGACCTTTAATTGATGTTGGGAAAAGTTAGGTCCAACCACTTACATTCCCAACTCCACCAGTGATTGGAAATTTTCCAAACAAGGCTAAGTTTTGACTTTGTGTGTTCTGTGTAAAGTACATAATAGTGAACCTTCAGAGGTTTTCCACCTGTCCTGATTTTTATTTTTAGGCGGATACAGTTGCACATACTTCCCTACATTGCTTCCAGCTGTTTATTTGCTCAGTAGACATCTGTCTGTGTATATAGTAATGAGCCCTAAAAGCTGACAAGAGAAGTGACTCACACCAACAAAGATTAGATTTAACAGTCCATAAAGAAACTCTTTCCACCTCATTCCCACAAACACTAACAAGCATTATGAAGATCTCATTGAAAATAAACAGGAGGAGCAACTTGAAACTGTGAGATCATTTATTGCCTTGTCCGGCACCAAGCTGGCAATCCACATATATCTGATTTTGATTAGTATACATTGCTACAAAGAGACATGATGTCAAAGCTTTTCATTTTGTACAGAAATGGGATGCAAGAAATAACCTTTAAAAATAAATACCAGTTTATACAGCAGGAGGAGGATGTTGATTGTTTAGTCCATGGCTGGTATGGGGATGGAGCTGGGTCATTGTCAGCCTTAATTATCTGATTAACCTCAGGCCAGCAGGTAGACTGACTAGTCAAGGCATTGCTAGGAGATTGAAGTAGAGATTTGTGGTCTCCGTAATCCTTTCTCAAATAAAAAGAGCAACATACATTCTTACTAACACGTTCCCATGAAAAGCATGTGTTTGCTGGAATGATCACTAATCCATTACCTCTGCATACCTCCAATATTTGGATGACACTTTTATGTTTTTAAATCTGCAGCTGCATCAAAAATATTCCTCACACACTTTAATAAAATCCATCCTATGCTCAATTTACTATTGAAATGGAGCAATATCAAATAAGCTCCCTTTCCTCAAGTGTTAGTTGAGAAATCTGCTAGTGGGTTCTCTACTACTATCTATCATAAGCCTAAGTTCACTGGTCAATATATACATTAGTGATCCTACAGTTCCACATACTACAAAATCAGCATTATTGGCATTCTTGTGTTTTGGGCCTTAATGATGTACTCACTATATAAGGTTGATGCCATGATAAGGTGTATCAAAATTATCCTATACAATGACTATGTTATAAAATAATCATTCACTGTATTATAGAAACTCATGAAATGACCTCTGGCCAGCATGTTTGACCCTGAAAGGGACCCAGCCTACTTCAGATTAACCTGAAAGAAGAAGGTCTCTTTCTTCAGTCAGACACTGTTCTGTGTAGGCAAAGGGACTTTTGCATACATTGCATCCTTTTCATTGAGAACATGTTATGGTATTTCCCTTGGCTATGCCCTAACCAATCAGAGTTGATCCTGCCTGGTCTAAGGTTACCAGCAATTATTTTGATTGTTATTGGGAACGATCAAATGCATTGGCCAATTTAATTCCACTGTCTGCCCTTTCCATTGAACCAGTTCTTTGTGCCAGAATGATTCACGATCTCTGTCTTGAGCTCGGTTGAACAGAATTGCACTGATATCAATGTAAAGTATTTTATGGCACAAAGTAATACTTTGCATATTTTTGGAGACATTTCAGTGTCTAATAGAAATATCCTGTCCCTTCTCAAACAGGAGTAGTTTCATCACTCCCACATATTCAGTTAGGAGATCAAATTCAAAGACAGTACAGGTCATGAAATTGAAATGGCAGTTATATTTGTTTTACTGGCTAATGTCACTTAAAGTATTCCTCTTTGCTGGAATATGGGATCAGTGAACCTAACCAACAATAGCTTCATTATCACAAATTCTGTGTTAATGTAGACATGATGCCCACGCCTCTTTGCTCCAATGGATTTTTCACAGCTTATGCACACATTAATTCACAGTTTACAAACTCTTCTCAAGATAACATATGTCTTTGTGATAGCACTTTCGCACACTTGCTTTTTCCTTAAGGCATGCACATTTGGCTGGCTGTTGTGCTCAAATCATAATGTTACTAATTCCAAAACCTGAACAAGTCAGCTTTTGAGCAGTGTTTGTATTCCTGTCAGTCACCTCAGTGACTTAGTTGGTATCACAGAACATTTTGTACCTCTTTTACAGTGCAATCAATTGGGCAGAGGCTGACTGAGAACATAATAATTATGGGATAAGCTTCTTCGATATTATATATTCAGTCCTGGTGTTCATTAAGCCCAGTCAGAAGACTGCCTGATGTTGATCCAGTTACTTAATCTCAAGTTCAGGGATAGTTATATGAACTGTGCACTTTTGACTGCACTTTCTGGCCATTTCATCAGGAAAGGCTGTTTTAGCCAGTTGGATGAAACTATTTTAGGATTATCTATCAAATGTATCAACCACCTTGAGGGTCACTATTTTTTGCAGAACAAGCAATGGACCAAACTGAGTTCTGGCAGGCACTGTGAATTATTTTACCATTATCAGTGACATGGACAACTATGGAGCCTCAAAAAGGTGTATTGAGTCCTGGGACAATATCTTCACAATGACTTACAGGATGATCCTTGTTTGCTCATCAATGATTAATACATTTTCTGTCATATCAAGGACTCTGAGAAATGCACCATGTTATTTATTGCATATTTATGGGACTATCTTAATGGGCCAATTAGTCTTTTCCTACAATACATTTTCAGATGTTTGGGTGGTAAAATCCACATCTTTGGGGGGAAGACTCTGCTACTTTTGTTCTGGAGCTGAGCTTTCCCTAGTCTGTCAACTGGTTTGCTCAACAGCATAAAGTAGACTTCTCTTTTTGCTTCAGTGCCTGGGATTTTCACGTTACATATCAATTCACAAACAACCACATGAATGTGAAATAGTGTAGATGCTGGAGATCTGAAATAACACCAGAATGTACTGGAGAAACTCAGCAGCTCTGGCAGCATCATTCTGTCCCAATATTATGGCATTGGTGAGAAAGCTGGAAAAATCATGTGAATTAGGTAGTGAAGAGCTTCTTAATGTTAAAGCAAAAGTCTTATTTTCCCAAGTGTTGAATGGTGAGGTGAGATGCTTGCTAATGAGCAGTGAGAGGCCAATTCACATTTATTAGCATTTCAGTATTAGTCGATCCCAGGCACTAATACCATCTCTCATGCTCTGAGTCACTGAGGAGACAGTGCCAATTCCTAATGTGAAAGTTGGAGTGGTAACCTGGTGATCAGGCTTGTCACATGCTCCTCCACACCTCTATCTTGCATACCAGTAATCAGCATCTTGGGCCACACTCCATAGGCAATCCCTTTGAATGGGCATTGGCATTGCCATACACCAACCCCACCACATCACCATGACACATTTCTGATCCATTTGGCAGGCAGTTTTATATTTCAATGCTGCAGTTTGGACTGCACCTGCAACTTTCATCGTAATACTTCTGCCAAGCCACTTCGTGTGCAGGAATGGGCATCCATCTTGTGGATTAGACCAGGTTGTATCTCAGCAATCTATGTTGACTCTCTTAGCACTCACTGTTTTGGACCCATTTGGATGTTCACAGTATCGCTGCCTTACCTTGCCTTCCCTTTCTGCGTCTTAACCTCCTCAGTCAGAGTTTAAAGGCTCATAACACTTATGTTGCCTTGTTACTTAGAGCAGACACAAAGCCGAGAGTTTGACATGGTCGTGATCAGTCAAATGGGTGGACATGTTGCTGTATGGCACCGCATAAAATCAATCTCACACCTACAATGTGCCAGCAGCCTATGTGGCAGACACACTGCATGTGCTTCAACCAGGTGGCCATATTTCTAAATCTAAGGGGAGTAGTCCTCAGTCAAGTCAAGGGAGACAGTAAGTCAAGGACAGTCTCTGATGCTAGTCCAGGGGCTTGGGCATGGTTAGTCAGCTATTAGAGGTAGTACCTCTATCATTGAAAGAGTGGGCCAGGTTAGCTCTGAGAGTCTGGGGAGCTGCAGACTAGAAGCAGTTCCTATCAGTCTGGAGTTTTCACTCAACAACCAGGGTTGTCCGTCCATCGTGGTCAAGGCTGTGGGCCACAATCAGTCCTGGGGGTCCATCCTCTAAAAGAAAAGAGGGCCACCATTATCGAGAGTCACTATTCTGGGAGCAAAACTCAGAACTCAAATCTAGAGATTAGAATCAGAAACTGAGATGCAGCGTGGATAGTGATGGTGAAGAGAGGCAACTCAACATTTAAGAGAGGGAGTAGATACAGCGTGGAAGAAAAATGAGTAAGTCAGAAAGGCAGGGCTTTGACAGTCAGCACCACCCTGACTTCATTCAGGAAACAATGCATGGCTGCATCTGGCATGTTGCCTTGAATTGCCCGGGCCCAAGGGCTAAAGTGGGGAGATGAACAGTTAGAGAGACAAGTTGACTGGGAATGTGGGATATTCAGAGCTGATGGGGTTGACATGGAAGGGCTAAAGAAGGGGAATGTTGATTCTGCACTGTTATGTAAGGCAACCTTGGATTAGACTATAAGGAAGTCTTGTGGTGCAGTTCATCTCCCACCTGTTCCAAAGGTGTGTAAAACATCTTTTAACAGGTTGCTGAGAAAATATCTAGATCAGAAGGACAAGGTTGAGTGTTGTGCTATCTTCTGGGGAAGGAGGATGGACCTTCTCTTTATTATCAGTCTGCCAGGGTCTCTACTCTTGTCCAAAATGCAAGCTATTGGTTTTCCTTTCTCTGATGCGACTTGGACAAATGATATGAACCGTGGAAGACAGTGCTTGGCCTAGCCTGATAAATATGGTGCTAGCGCCAGAAATACCAAGATTTCTGGCACTGGTGAGTAATTGCAATGAGAGGGGCATCATAGGAATATGGTGCATAGTTAATGCAGCTAGTTGGGGAAGATAGAATGAGAATACCTGCCCAACATTGTGGAGAAAAACCATCTATGAAACTCGCCATGATTGACGCTTAGCCTATTTTGAGTAAAATTCAGCCCTATGTTTCAAGTTCAAGGTGACATTTGTTTATTGGACTAAAAATGCAACATCTGTCTGATAAACATTAGTAACTTTGGGCAGAATGTTGCTGTAATGGTAAGCGCCCTTGATGGAAGGAAGCCATGGAAGATTTCTACTCTGAGGTGGGATGGCTGACATGCCCAAAGGAGTTTAACAACCTGAGCAATTGTCCAGCTTAGAGTGAACATGAAGACAATGATCCTGTTGTTATTTCATGGCGAACAAAGGTGTGAGCACTATATTTAAATGACACTTAGAAAGTCACTAGTCCCCGCAAGCGCTTTCAATTTGCCTGTCTGAACAGAAGATTTTAATCTTTTGCCAACTCCTCTCCAAACACCATATGGATCCTTGGAGTTACATGTCATCACCCTCAGTCACCTTTGACGTGACAACACCCTCGATCCTCGTTCTATCCCTTACTTCCGCCTTCTGAGACTCTTAAGCCACTCACAATGACCTATAATTAAATGTAAGCCAACTCCAACCTGAGTATCGTATCCTCACTCTGCAACTGGATCCTCAACTTCCTGAACCACACACCACAATCAGTAAAGACAGACGACAACATCTCCTCCACAATAATCCTCAACACTGGTGTCCCGCAAGGATGCATTCTCAGCCCCCAGTTGTACTTTCTCTACACCCATGGCTATGTAGCTAAATTACGAATGAACAACATCTTCAAATTTGCTGATGACACCACTGTGGTAGGACAGATATCAAACAACGACGAGTCAGAATACAGGAAGGAAATGGAGTCCTTGGTGTCATGGTGCAATAATACCAATCTCTCTCTCTTAATGTTGGAAAAACAAAAGAATTGATTGTTGACTTTAGGAAGAAAGGAGGTGGACACACCCCCATCTACATCAACAAAGCTGAGGTGGAGATGGTCAAGAGTGTCAAGTTCCTAGGAGTGATGATAACAGGCAATTTGACCTGGACCGCCCAGGTAGATGCTACGGAAAGAAGGCACAAGAACACCTCTTCTTCCTCAGGCCATTTAGGAAACTTGGCATGTCCATAAGGACCCTCACCAACTTTTACAGATGCATAGAAAGCATTCTATCGGGATGCATCATGGCCTGGTACAGCAATTACTCTGCCCAGGACCATAAGAAACTACAAAATGTTGTGCGAACAGCCCAGACCATCATGAAGCCAACATCCCATCCATAGATTCCAATTACACTTCTGGTTCCCTTGGAAAGGCTTCCAACATCATCAAGGACACTTCCCATCCAGTAATATTCTCTTCCAACCTCTTCTATCAGACAGAAGATACAGAGGCTTGAACACACACACACCCCAACAGGTTCAAGACTAGCTTCTTCCCTGCTGTTATTAGACTGCTGAATGGACTTCTCCTACTTCAATAACGTTGATCTTGCTTTGTGCACCTCCAGTACAGCCATAACCTTGTATGCCTTGCTCTGTCTAAGCATGACTTGTACATCCTGTTTGCTATGATCTGCCTGTACTGCTTGCAAAACAAAGCTTGTCACTGTACCTAGGTACTACATGTGACTACAATAAATCAAATTGAATCAAATCATGTCTAAGAAAAGCAGTTGCTACTCATTCCAAATCCAGCAGGAAGACTACTTACACCTGCTGCAGTCTACTTCTAAATAGTTGGGAACACATACAATTATACAGCAGGGAAACAGTCCCTTCTGTCCAACTCTTCAGCACCAACTAGATATCGTAACTGATCAAGTCCCATTTGCCAGCATTTGGCCTAAATCCCTCTAAACCCTTCTTATTTATATACAGTACCCATCCAGATGCCCTTTAAATGTTATAATTGTACCAGCCTCCACCACTTCCCCTGTCAACTCTTTCCATAATACACGTCCTCTGTCCCTTAGATCTCTTTTAAATATTTCCCCTTCCACCTTAAACTTACGTCCTCTAGTTTTGGACTCCCCTACTCTGGGACGAAGACCCGATCCATACCTGTCATGGTGTTATAAACCTCTATAAGGTCACCCCTCAACCCTCATGCACCAGGAAAAAAGGCCCCTGAACATTCAGTCTCTCCACATAGCTGAAATCCCCCAATCCTGCAACATTCTTGTAAATCTTTTCTGAACCATTTCATGTTTCACAATATCTTTCCCATAGCAGGGAAACCAGAATTGAATGCAATATTCTAAAAGTGGCCTCACCAATGTCCTGTATAGCTGCAACATGACATCTCAACTCCTATTCTCAATGTTCTGACCAATGAAGACAAGTGTGCCAAACACCTTCTTCACTACCCTGTCTACCTGTGACTCTACCTTCAAGGAACTATGCACCTGCACCCCTAGGTCTCTGTGTTCAGCAACAGTCCCCAGATCCCATCCATTAACTATATAGGTTGTGTCCTGGTTTGTCTTACCAAAATGCAACACCTCACATTTATTGACAATAGACAATAGGTGCAGGAGTAGGCCATTCTGCCCTTTGAGCCTGCACCAACATTCATTATGATCATGGCTGATCATCCTCAATCAGTATCCTGTTCCTGCCTTATCTCCATAACCCTTGATTCCACTATCCTTGAGAGCTCTAACCAACTCTTTCTTAAACGAATCCAGAGACTGGGCCTCCACTGCCTTCTGGGGCAGAGCATTCCACACACCCACCACTCTCTGGGTGAAGATGTTTCTCTTCATCTCTGTCCTAAATGGCCTACTCCTTATTTTTAAGCTGTGTCCTTTGGTTCGGGACTCACCCATCAGTGGAAACTTGTTTCCTGCCTCCAGAGTGTCCAATCCTTTAATAATCTTATACGTCTCAATCAGATCCCCTCTCAGTATTCTAAACTCAAGGATATACAAGCCCAGTCGCTCCAATCTTTCAACATAAGATAGTCCCGCCTTTCCAGGAATTGACCTTGTGAACCTATGCTGCACTCCCTCAATAGCCAGAATGTCTTTCCTCAAATTTGGAGACCAGAACTGCACATAGTACTCCAGGTGTGGTCTCACCAGGGCCCTGTACAGCTGCAGAAGAACCTCTTTTGCTTCTATACTCAATCCCTCTTGTTATGAAGGCCAGCATGCTATTAGTTTTCTTCACTACCTGCATGCTTGCCTTCATTGGTGTACAAGAACACCCCTTTGTACTGCCCCTTTACCTAACTTGACTCCATTTAGGTAGTAATCTGCCTTCCTGTTCTTGCCACCAAAGTGGATAACTATACATTTATCCACATTAAACTGCATCTGCCATGCATCTGACCACTCACCTAACCTGTCCTGGTCACCCTGCAATCTCCTAACATCCTCCTAACATTGAAATTAAACTCCATCTACCACTCCTTGGCCCATTGGTCCACCTGATCAAGATAATACTCTGAGATAATTTTCTTCAGATTAGTGAAGTTGCTGGTCTTCAGGATGTCATCTGGACACTGAGATTACAATACTGCTTTGTAGTCACTCCCAGGAATATAACATTTTCTCAGTAATACTGTTGTGATATATATGGCTTTTTTTATTAGTATACATTTCCTTAGTCATTTCCTTGGCAGATTTTGTCAGTGCTGGTTCAAAGGGTCAATTTAATTTGATGATCATTTGCATTAATGAATATGCATGGCATACTAATACATTAAAATAAGTCCCCACTGTTTGCCATTAGGACTCACCATCCACCTTACTGCTGGCTACTTCCCAATTTTCATCCTGTTGTCAGGAAGCAGACACTTCACCTCCCAAACAGTGAAGTCCCTCCCTTGTTTGCTCTTGGGATCTTCACTAGATTCTGCCTTTGGTTAGATTGTTGTGTGTTGTTCAGGTTAACCACAACATTGCACATTTGATTCCCACTCTGGCTGAGACAGACATGGCACCTGTCTGCTTGTCCTGCTCTTGAGAGTAGAAAGCAATATCAAACCAGCACTGCCAAAACCTGCCAAGGAAATGAATCAGGATGAAGGTTCAATGGACAATAACCCAAGCACCCATTCTCTGGCAGAGCATGGATGAACGAATGTATACTAATAAAAAAGGCATCTATGTGCATAACAGTATTACTGAGAAATTTGTATTCTTGGGCGTGACTACAAAGCAGTATTGTAATCTCAGTGTCCAGATGACATCCAGAAGACCAGCAACTTCATTAATCCAGTTTCGAGCTGTCATCCAGAGTCTGAAGTACATTCACAGCCTTGAAATTGCTTCCACAGTTTTTGTAATACACACTGTAAATTTTGTGAAGTGGTTTTATTACATTCTGGTAGTGGTGGATATATAGTAATATAATCACTACAAATTTTTCAAGTGGTAATTGGCAGTTGATATGGTTGATATTATATAAAAATCAATAATGCCTTGGAGTGTTTTCAAGGCTCTGTCTCATTTATCAAGTTCTGACAATGTCATAACATATGGGCATGAAGTTTGAGTGTTTTATATTGCTACCCATGCCAGGGTAACACTATGCCTTGAGTACAGTTGCAAGTGCCATTTGCTTTCAATTTCCAGTGTTTCCTGGGACCATGAAAACAGTAGTTACTTTTTGACTAAAGGAAGTTTCATCATACACACTATGGATTCTGTTGTACACAGCAATTATTATGTCTGATGTGAACAACTTTTGCAAAGTGAGATTCTTGTAATATTATTGAATTAAGGTATATATCAACATTTGTGTGGTGTATTTTTGGAAAGGTGAAGTAATTAGCCATGGTTCAGAAAGAACCAAAGGCATCTTTCTTCATCAGAAAGAGACAACTGGTTATATACAGCTTGAGGGATTCCATACAACAAACATGGGTGAGAAGGCAGGACTCCATGATCTACGACAGCCATTATAGGGAATGAGTTTGTGCTGTTAGCATCATTCTGCAGCATACTATAAACTGAACTAACCGACCCCCACTTAATGTGGTAAATATGTAGCATATTAACAAAAGCAATGTATTCTTCTTTTGAAAGCCTTTGATCCAGGAATATTCCTCAAAAATAACACTGAGCTTGTAAAATCCGAGGATGCTAAGCAAAAGTGAAATACAGGAAAGTAAAGACAATTATAACATGGTTGAGTCTGTTACAATATTTAGGGGTTTTTCAAAACAAGAGAGGAGGTAAATAAGATGCTGAAATTTAGAGAGGCAACTCTATATGACAGAAATATATTGACTGAGATGTTAGCTGTCATTTCTAGAGTAGAGATTACAAGAGATAAGAAGTAGTAGTGATACACAACTGTGATTAAAACAAAATTACATTGGATCATTTCTTAGTACATTTTAGCTTGTAAAATGCTTGAGCAAAGAAAATCTCAAAACATTATTGATCTATAATGTAATTAATGAACTGTACCACCAAAACTTAAAAACTTACAAGAAATTTGTTAGAATAGTATTGTTTGATAATGCAGCAAATTTGGCCACATCCAGAAGAGAGGCCTAATGACTGGGTACAAATGAGATGCAGGTGCTGAGATGGATGTGTGTCGGAAAGAGAAAGGATAAAATCAATGATCAGCACTGAGAAGATTATGGGAGCATCAAAAAAAGCTGATGAAAGATTGAGAAGGTATGGTCATGCTTTGTGAAGAAGGAGGAAATGTGGAGAGATGGGTAATAGAGATAGGATGATTACAAAGAAAGGGAAAAGGAAGACCTAAGATTGGATGGAAAGATGCCATGGTGAATGAGTTAAATGCAGTACTATTTACAAAAGAATGGTTGACTGGCACAAGAAGATAGAGAGGAATAATTAACCATCATTGTGGTGAGTCTAAATAAAATGAGTGAAGCTGAAAGGAGAAGAAGGTAATAACTTGAAAACATAATATAGGAGATATATAATCAAGCTACAAATAACAGATTACTTTATTTCAAATTGCATAAATTCAAATTATTTGAAATGGGCAGTTAGTAGTCAGGAGAAAGTGAAGACTGCAGATGCTGGAGATCAGAGTTGAAAACTGGTGCTGGAAAAGCACAGCCAGTCAGGCAGGATCTGAGGAGCAGGAGAGTCAACGTTTCAGCGTGAGTTCATTCCTAATGAAGAGCTCATACTCAAAACATTGAGTCTCCGGCTCCTCGGATGCTGCCTGACTGGCTGTGCTTTTCCAGCACCACACGTTTCAAAAGTTAGTAATAAGGCTCAGTTTGTAAGTATAGGAAGGTTGTGATTAATACTGAGACAAGATTAATAAATATGAACATTTCAATCTATCATGTTTATTCCCAGTTACATTTAAAAGGGAGGGGTGATTTGGCTGTTTGAGTAATATTTGGTACTGATGGAATATAAATTTCTTAGGTTGGCAGTAGAAAAGATGTCTGTTTATTGAATATTATCATTTTGTTCAATGGGGAGACGTTCAGGAGAAAAATTGCTTAATAAATATGAAAACAAATTAAATCTACCCTTGAAAATTAGTTTGTTTAAAAGATAATCCATGCATAGGCCTTTAATCTTTTTTACCTTTAGACAAATATAAGGTAATGAACAAAGGGATTGGGAATGAGTAGTAACAATACAAAGTAAATGGCTCCCGTATGCTAGGCACAAGAGGGAGATGGGATTGATGAATGCAATGTAATCTTGTTAATTCCATTTTTTCGCTAATAGTTTGAATTTAACAATTTCAGTAAAGCAGTAAATAATTTAATTGAAATATCAATAAATAATTTGAATTAAGCAACTTCAAGTTGAAGAGAAACAATATCTCACTGTAGCAAGAAAAGCCAAGATTCCGTGAGGGCTTGTGGCCTTAAACATAGGGTCATAGAGTCATAGAGATGAACAGCATGGAAACAGACCCTTCAGTCCAACCCATCCATGCCAACCAGACATCCCAACCCAATCTAGTCCTACCTGCCAGTACCTGGCCCATATCCTTCCAAACCCTTCGTATTCATATATACATCCAGATGTCTTTTAAATGTTGCAATTGTACTAGCCTCCACCACTTCCTCTGACAGCTCATTCCAGACACGTACCACCCTCTTGCGTGAAAAAGTTCTCCTTAGGTCTCTTTTAGATCAATAAAGGAAAGAATATAAAACGCCTTCTTCACTATTCTATCTACCTGTGACTGCAATTTCAAGGAGGTATGAATCTGCACTCCAAGGTCTGGGTAATCCAAAATGGAGGACAGGAAAAATATTTGGCTATAACACGCTGCTCCTTTTTGAGGTATTTTATTTTGTGGAACCACTTCAAGTTCTGCTCATTTTATATCTCCGCCATCTTTCACAACCAGATTCCTCCATTTATATTTGAATACTTTGTGTATTTATTTACTTTTTATTTGTTTTTATAAGCTCATTCAACTGTCTTTCATGTTCATCTGCTAGTCTTTCACTTATTCTGCTTTGAAACATCTAACTTCACTTTTTATCTGCTCACAAAGCTTTGTGTAATCTTAAAAGTTTTATTGATGATTGTTAATTCTAGTTATTCTCTGCTTCCCCATTTAAATGTCAGTTTTTTATTTCTTTATGTATCTCTAGGGTTCAACATCTTCTCTACCCTTTTTGTCCATTGGATTATTTATTTTGCTCCTCATCTATTATATAATTGATATGTCACAATGTTAAACTTTCTGCCCAATTTACTTAGAGTCTTAGAGTTCTACACCACATTGAAAGGTCATTTGGCCTATTGAATCTGCACCAGTCAAAAACAACCACTTACTATTCTGATCCCATTTTCCCAGCACTTGCCCATGGCCTTGTATGCCTTGGCATTGCAAACATACATCTAAATGCTTCTTAATATATCATGAGTGTTTCTGTCTCTATCAACCTTACAGGCAGTCCATTCCACATTCCCACAATCCACTGGGTGAAAAAAAATTCCTCACATCCCTCCAAACCTTTTGCTCCTTACCTTAAATCTATGTCCCCTGGTCATTACTCCCTCCAACAAGGGGAAATGTTTTACCTGTTTGCCCGATCTATGCCCCTCATAATTTTATACACCTCAATTAGGTCCCTCCCTCAGTCTCCACAGCTCCAACAAAATAACCCCAATCTATCCAGTATACGGTCTAACAGATAACTGCAGATGCTGGACGTCTGAAACAAACAAAAACAGAAATTGCTGGAGAAACTCAGCAGGTCTGGCAGCATTTGTGGAGAGAAAACAGAGTTAATGTTTTGAGTCTTGCAACCCCTTTTTCAGTATTTCTGTCTGAAGTTCTTCTGTATTCTTCTGTCTCATTCCTGCTTCAGTGCTGCAGCAAAGCTCAATGCAAGTTAAGGAAACAAACCTCATTGAGTGCCTATACACCTCACATATTTTCATGACTCAATATTGACTTTAACAATTTCAGAGCATGAGCACCTTCTTCCATGTTTGTTACCCACCTCCACACACCCAGGTCCTGTTCTGTATGGGTTAATCTCAGCACAGCCAGGCAGCATCAGGAGATGGAGAAATCAACGTTACAGGTGTAACCCTTTTTCAGCACAGCCAGGGTATTTTTAACTGCCTATAGTTCTTATTATCACCTATTTGGCTTCTCTTCTTTAATAATCCTCTTGTCTGTTTCCATTTATTTTTCTCTTTTTCTGGGCACCATCCCTCTCTATCCATCTCCTTCCCACTCACCACTTCCCATCATCAGCATAAATACCACCATTTCCTAGCCGCTTTCAGTTCTGACGAAGGGTTACTGGACTCAAAACATTAACTCAGTGTTTTTTCTCTCCACAGATGTTGTCAGACCTGCCGAGTTTTCCAACACTTTCTGTTCTTGTTTATTTCAGGTTTTTTTGACCTGGTGTTTTGCAAATCTGTTTGCATTTTCAACAGACTGCTTTTTCTATCTCTAATGTGTGGTTCTCGATAAGGCAGAGAATTGCATTATTCTCTAGCTCATTTACTCTATTCATATGGATTTGGTCTGAATGTAAATCCCTCTAAACTTCTTGCTTTTGAACTCTGTTAGAATCCTGCAACCCAACTTACTAGTAAAAGGTATTGGTAAAACAGCATTAGAATCTCAAATGTGGATTTCACCAGTTTCCTCATTTCACCTTCACCCCCCACCTCACCTTATCCCAGTTCCAACCTTCCAGCTCAGCACCGTCCTCATGACCTGTCCCACCTGTCAATCTTCCTTCCCACCTCTCTGCTTCACCCTCCTCTCTGACTTATCATCTTTACCCCATCTCCATCCACTATTACACTCTCAGCTACTTTCTCCACAGACCCACTCCCCTCCCATTTGTCTCTCCACCCCCAAGACTCCCAGCCTTATTCCTGAAGAAGGGCTCCGGCCCGAAACGCCGATTTTCCTGCCCCTCGGATGCTGCCTGACCTGCTGTGCTTTTCCAGCAACACACTCTCAACAACTTAGCACTCTCATGCAGTACAAATGTATTCCCTTTACACTGGTATTCTTGAGAATTGTCCTGATGAGTACAAGACCAAACTTTTAACAGGATGTGCCCTATTTTTCACAATGTATAATAAGTTTTGTAGGTATTATTCAATGTATGCTCTATCACTACTCACTAGATCGACTCAAAACAAAGCAAAGACAAAAGAGGATTGGTGACAATGAACCATCTCAAACAAGTCTTACCCAGTATTGCATCCTAATGGAGGTGGCATACAAAACAAGGTGCCTGCTGTGGTCATCTAGGAAGTACACACAGGTTGATAGCCAATTCGATGAAAACCTGAGAGTGTGCAAGAGTACAATTTGGAGATTGGTTAAAATTCAACTTACCTATGGAACATGTAGCAGGAAGTTGCTGAGAAAAAACTGTAGGAATCCATGATGGGATGGCTCCCCAGTTCAGTCTCAAAGTTAGGGACATTTCTTAGTGGTGGGAGTTGATGCAGCTTGTCTGCCCCAGTCCCATGCCTAAATGGAGGTGATCAATCAATTAAATAATTGAAGGCCCATTAATTGTGATTTTCGTAGCTTCTCAGCATTTTGCTTGCATTGGTGCTGCCCATCCCAAGATATGGGTTGGCTGCTGGTCTAATGGAGGTGGTATCCCGACAGGGTGGAGTGTAATTGAAGGGGATCTTGCAAGTCATGATGTTTTCATGCATCTACTGACCTTGTCCTTCTAGATGATAGAAACTGTGGCTTTGTAAGATACTATTAGATTCGTCTTCATGCGTTACTGCAGTGCACCTTTTAAATAGTACACATTGCTGCTAGTGTGTGCTGATGGTGAAGAAAATTAAAGTTGAAGGTGCATTATCTGAGATGACATGGCACCTATTGTTAAAGTACACTTGAGAAGGTAACTTTAAAAAAGGTTCTGGGATTTACATATGAAAGAACTGAAACCAATATGGTCATTCTAAAAGATGAGACTTAACAAACAATCCAGGTTTTTAAAAAATATATATAATTTCAGTTGCATCACACTGTAAAGTTTTGTTATAAATTCTGTGTCTTATGATCTTATACTCCACAACCACCTGATGAAGGAGCAGCACTCCGAAAGCTAGTGCTTCCAAACAAACGTTTTGGTCTATAACCTGGTGTTGTGTGATTTTTAACCTTGTACACCCCAGCCCAACACAGGCACCTCCAAATATTGAAGGTGGTGGATAGAGTACCAATCAATCAGGCTGCCTTGACCAGGATGGTGTCAAGTTTCTTGAATACTATGGAAGCTGCACCATCCAGACAAATGAGAAGTATTCTGTTAGACATTGAGTTAGACCCCATCTACCACCCCCTGAGAAAAGGAACAGGAAATGACTTCACCACAGAAAATAACATCACCACGGGAAATGACATCACCAACCCAAAGAAACCCAAACACATAAATAGAAAGCAGGAATTTTCAGCATTGCTTCACATGAGGTCCACTGAAGATGTTACCTAGTAAGGTAACAAAACGTCTGGAAATAAACCTTTCGGTTCAGCAAGCAAACCTACATCCAAAACCTCAACCTGAGCTACAAATCTTCTCAAAACTCGTTATTCTGTCTCACTACTGATTTACGTCTTGTGCAAGGTAGACCAAGATTTAGGATGAAGGCACATAAATTATGAAGCTGGTTAGCTCAATTGACTGGATGCTGAGCTTGCGATTCAGCATAAAGCAAACAATGTGAGGTTGACTCCTGTTCCAGCTGACTTGGTATGACTAGCTCCTCACCTTGGACTGGAGAGTGGATAGCAATAGGAACCAACTCCTTAAAAAACAGTCTCAACGTGACACATCAGCTGATGGTCTAAGGACCTGCCTGTGGATAGAGCAATTGGATGAATGAATATTAACGATACATAGGCAAGTCAGTTGTTTAAAATGATTAACTGGCATCAGCGCACTTTCAATCACCTACTGCATTTCCAATTGTAATAGAGTGTTGAAGTTCCCTAAAAAGCTACAATCTGTCATTTATGATTGCTATATATGTGGAAACAACGAAGTGCTTCCTCATTTGTAACCTATATCAAGCCCTGCTGGAATGATTTCTGGAGCATTCTTCTGTTCTGACGTTGTGTAAAATTCTTGAGTCAGGTTCTAACTGTCACCTGTATACTTTTGAATAATAATTTAATAGTTCTGCATCCAGAATGTTGCAGTTGTTCCCTGATTCTTCAGTTCAGTTGATATTACTTCTGCTCCAAAGCTGGACTCCGTGAAGAAAATTGCGTGACTTTAAAAATAAATGGAAGTTTTGAAGTTTAGGAAAATGTCGAAAAAGAGAGTAGGGTATCATCAGATTTACATGGAAACCAATTGTATACTAAAGGATGAATTTGGTTCAGGGGAATATCAGTGTGAGAAGAAGCAATGACAAGGAGGGTGATTGTTATTCTGTCACTGTTACAGAGGTTGCCTTTTATAATCTTGGTCAAAATGATTTTCATGATTAGAATGGGTGTCACACAGAATGGATTTGAATAAGGCATTTGGAAGAAGTAGGCACAGAACAGAGATGTGGTGAACCATTCTCCAAGATGGAACATGAGCTCCAGGGAACAGGTTGGCAATAGATTTTAAGCTGCAGGGAACCAAAAGGAGCTTTGAAAGAAATAGCAATGGTACCTAAGCAGAAAAAGCAATTTACAGTTATAGACCTTTATACTACATTAACCAGTACATATCTATCCTGAAAAAACCTTTCTTCCTTTTCTACCTTATGAATTTTGTCAAAAAAAAACTGTATCTTAGAGTCCAGCTCTAAAAAATAAGCCTTATCTGCTCAAATCAATTGGCATTCAATGTTTTAAATACTCATTAAATTTCACTCGTAAATGGTTTTATCTCAGCAAGCATATCATTCAAACTATATTGTAATTGGTAAATAAAATAATAAAGATGGCAATAAAAATCTGTGGGAAGTTGCTGTTTTGATGATAAAATAAATTTTGAAAAACGAGAACGTAAAATAGATATGTGACTCTATACTTCTAACTTGAAATTAAACAGCAATTATCAGCATATAAATTCTGAATGTGTTCCTCCACTATTTTAAAAAAGAATTTGACTGGTTGTCTCAAAACAAATTCACATGGTCACAATTTGATTAGTAAAATGACAAGAATGTTTTGCATTTTATAAATGAATTTTTTTTTGTGCATGTACATAGAACATAGAACATTACAGCGCAATACAGGCCCTTCAGCCCTCAATGTTGCACAGCTCTGTGAAACCAATCTGAAGCCCATCTAACCTACACTATTCCATTCTCGTCCATCTGCCTATCCAATGTCCATTTAAATGTCCATAAAGTTGGTGAGTCTACAACTGTTGCAGGCAGTGTGTTCCATGCCCCTCCTACTCTCTGAGTAAAGAACCTATCTCTGACCATCTGTCCTATATCTATCACCCCTCAATTTGAAACTATGCCCCCTCGAGCTAGCCATCATCATCCTCGGAAAAAGGTTCCCATTTCCACCCAATCTAACCCTCTGATGATCTTTTATGTCTCAATTAAGTCACCTCTCAACCTTCTCTCTAACAAAGACAGCCTGAAGTCCCTCTTCCCTACCTCGTAAGACCTTCCCTCCATACCAGGCAACATCCGAGTATGCCTCCTCTGAACCCTTTCCAAAGCATCCACATCCTACCTATAATGTGCTGACCAATACTGAACGCAATACCCCAAGTGCGGCCGCACCAGAGTTTTGTACAGCTGCAGCATGATCTCATGGTTCCGAAACTTGATCCTTCTACTAGTAAAACTTAACACACCATAGGCCTTCTTAACAGCCCTATCACCCGGAGTGGCAACTTTCAGGGATCTCTGTACCTGGACACCGAGATCTCTCTGCTCATCTACACAACCAAGAATCTTACTATTCGCCCAGTGCTCTGCATTCCTGTTACTCCTCCCAAAGTGAATCACTTCACACTCCATTTGCTACCTCTCAGCCCAGCTCTGCAGCTTATCTATGTCCCTCTGTAACCTATAATATCCTTTGGCACTATCCGCAAAGTACAGTACCAATCTTAGTGCCATCCCCAAATTTACGAATCCATCCTTCTAAACCCTCATCCAGGTCATTTATAAAAATGACAAACAACAGTGGACCCAAAACAGATCCTTGCAGTACTGAACTTCAGGATGAACATTTCGCATCAACCACCACCCTCTGTCTTCTATCAGCTAGCCAATTTCTGATCCAAACTGCTAAATCGCCCTCAATTCCATGCCTCTGTATTTTGTACAGTAGCCTACCATGGGGAGCCTTATCAAACGCCTTAATGAAATCCATATATATCACATTAACAGCTTTACCCTCATCCACTTGATTGGTCACCTTATCAAAGAACTCAATAAGGTTTGTGAGGCACAATCTATCCTTCACAAAGATGTGTTGACTATCCCTAATGAAGTAAAAACAATAACTGCAGATGCTGGAAACCAGATTCTGGATTAGTGGTGCTGGAAGAGCACAGCAGTTCAGGCAGCATCCAAGGAGCAGCAAAATTGACGTTTCAGGCAAAAGCCCTTCATCAGGAACTTATTCCTATCGAGATGATTATAAATCCTATTTCTTATAAACTTTTCCAACACTTTATCCACAACTGAAGTGAGGCTCACTAGTCTGCAATTACCAGGGTTGTCTCTACTCTGCTTCTTGAACAAGGGGACAACATTTGTTATACTCCAGTCTTCTGGCAACTATTCCTGTAAATAATGATGACATAAAGATCAAAACGTCGATTTTACTGCTCCTCAGATGCTGCCTGAACTGCTGTGCTTTTCCAGCACCTCTAATCCAGAATCTGGTTTCCAGCATCTGCAGTCATTGGTTTTACCTAGATCAAAACCAAAGGCTCAGCAATCTCCTCTCTGGCTTCCTAGAAAATCCTAGGACAAATCCCTTCTGGCCCAGGGGATTTATCTATTTTCACACTTCCCAGAACTTCTAACACTTTCTCCTTGTGAACTTCAATCTGCTCTAGTACAGTAGACTGTTTCTCAGTATTCTCCTCAACAGTTTGTTCCTGTCATCATAGTTAAGTAATATTACAATATTGAAACAATTGCAATGATGTACAGATGGCCTGGGCCAGCAGAACTGTCGGAGCTATGGAAATAGAAATGGTGAGAAATTTTAGGGGAAAGAAAATTCTAAAAATGGACCAGTATCCATAGTGGAGCCTAGAAGGTGTGTTTGCTTAGTGGAAAGATTTTTTTAAACTTATTTGTGTACTGAAGGTGGTTGTTTATGCTGATGCAAATAAAGTGAACTTATCAAAGGTAACTGGCAGTTGGCACAAGACTGGAATAATGAAGTTATCGAACTCAGAACTGATTTGAACTCTTCTTGGCAGAAGGTTCATATATGCGAGTCATTCTAATCTTTCCAATACAATTCAATTTTTGCTTTTCATTATGATCCTGTCCTGCTGATCCACAGCCTGACTTAGTCTTTCTCTATTTAAACTGATTTCTGTGCCATTTGGCTGTGATGTTTACTTCCAACTCATTTTTAGCTGTTTCCTCACAGGTTTTAAACTTGTGCTCTCTGGAGAAGAAACTCATCCAATACTTTAAAATCTCATGCAACAGAAACTCTGCTATTGTGTAACTAAAAGTTGAGTTCCCTTGTGTACCATAGCAGATGTTTCCAAATAAATAAAAGTAAATGACTTCCAATCCTGTACAATAGGGTTTTGTATTGTCAGCCACCTGTGGACCCATGAGGCCTTGCAGTCCTCAGGTCACTTAAATCTGTCTTATTTGCTCTTTTATCTTTTATTCATTGTTTTGACTAGTTTGAATTTTGTTGATTTTGAAGATTTGGGCACGACTGTTTTGAATGCAGCTGCCGGGCAACTCCCAAACTAAACAATAAATTGTGATTTTTAAATTCTACCTGGCTGATATTGACTGATGGTCTTAAATCAGATAACTGCAGATGTACCCTTTGAATTCTACTAGCTCCCATTTTAATCTACACTTCTCAGCACATGACAAACGTTCAAAGTACTCAGGCAGAGTCAATATGGTTTTGTGAAAAGGAAAAGATGCCTAACTAATTTATTGGAGTGTTTTGACAATGTAATGCTCGCTGTGGATAAAGGAGAACCAGTGATGTGCTGTATTTAGATTTTCAGAAAGCATCTAAGACATTCCCTACCTGCTGTATGTCCTAATCTGCAGTGTGACTGTAACTTTGACTGTTCCTTTTATGTAATACACAACTTCACAGATGCACAACAGTAACTCCAGCCTCAACTCCAGTAACTCAAGTTCTGAAACCTGGAGCTCAAGTTTCTGCAGTTAGTGACATTTCCTGTGCATGTGTTCATATAGATCACAAGAAGTGTTGATGATTTCTCAGAATGGGCATTCTGCATAAATGAGCTGCCCTGCCATAATTTAAGATTATTTTTATGTTATTTACTATAAACTATAAGATCAGAGATTAATGAATTACAGTTCTCCTGTGATGTCACTTTTCCTGTTGTTAGAAACTCAACCCACTATTACAGCTTTCCAGCTTCACTTCTTTGGCAGGCTGCTTAGCAACTCCCTTACTCCCCTAGCTCCTCAGTGATTCCACTCTCCCACTTTGCCCTGGGCACTGCACTAAACTCCACTTATTTATGCTCCTGAGCTTCGAATGATTTCATTATTTGGCAATTACAGAATTAGTTCAGGGCAATTACTTCATTGTGATGAATGTGTTCCTCACTGGGTGTTGTAAGTCTTTGGAACACTTTTCCTCAAAAGTTGGAAGCACACTCCTTGAATATTTTTAAAGCAGAACTGGATAAATTCTTACAAACAAGGGAGTGAAAATTTATTGGGGGTTCATGGGGGAATATGGAGTATTCAGATCAGTCATAATCTTATTGAATGGCAGAGCAAACTGAAGGGGCCAAGTGATCTACTCTTGGTCCTTGCTCATGCATTTGTATAAATTAATTCATTATTTTTACTAATCAGTGTTCCATAATCAGGACCCAACCGCAATAACTATGAGCTGAGCAGGTAAATTGCTGATGGCTTTCCTGCCATGTGATGGCAAAGGGAATAGGATCCAGGACCAAAAGAGGTCACTTAAATTGAGTATTTCTTTTTCATGTAGACTACGTGCTGAGGGATACACTAAAGGTTGGTTAGAAAATATCTACACACACCTTTTTATTGTTCACTTGCCGCTGAAGGTATAAAGAGAATCTTTAAATCTTATCAGAACACTTTCTAGGAAGTTTTGTCAAGACTTTGGCAATCCCACAAAAAAACATTTATTTTGCAAATTCTATTTGGATTTCAGCTAAAACAAATGAATGTTGTACTGCACTACCTCTAGGCAGCACGGTGGTGCAGTGGTTAGCAACGCTGCCTCACAGCACCAGGGTCCCACGTTCAATTCCAGCCTCAGGCGACTATCTGTGTGGAGTTTGCACATTCTCCCTGTGTCTGTGCGGGTATCCTCCGGGTGCTCCAGTTTCCTCCCACAGTCCAAAGATGTGCAAGTTGGTGAATTGGCCATACTAAATTGCCCATAGCTTTAGGTGCATTAGTCAGAGGGGAAATGGGTCTGGGTGGGTTACTCTTTGGAGGGTTGGTGTAGACTGGTTGGGCCAAAGGACCTGTTTCCACACTGTAGGGAATCTAATCTAAAGCTTGGAGCAGCTGCTGCCAAGGCACAGTGGGGAAAGACCACTGTCTGAAGTCTTCCTGTTGAGGTTAAATGGAGGTCTGCTTGGTTATTGGACTCTCTTGGTGCCTCAAATGCATGTAAATATAGTCTGGTTCAATTAAGAGATACCTTTGGTTTGTTTGGATAGAGTCAAACTCCAATGTTTGTTTGTTTCCTTGATATGATAGTCTACAAAACCAAATTATGACAATGATTCATAAGTATTTTTAAGACTCATTAAGTTTTTCTTTGTGAATGAAGTATATTTTGAAAGAAAAAAGTTTTCTTTTCCTTATGGAGTGCAAGCCATTCTTTCTTCCCTTGAGAGCAAACCCTTCCTTTGATGTAGCTACTTGTTAGGGAGCCTTCCATGGTGTCAGCTAAAGAGCTTTTGCATGTTGGTCAGCTGCTCCTTCCAGCACAATTTAAAAAAAAACAGTGACCTAAGGCAAATCGATTGGTCACTGGAATGAAAAAATAGCCAGGCTGAGATCACTGCTGAGGTTGAGTATATTTTCTCCACCTACTCAAATTTCAGTGGGGTTAAAATTCCCCTCGGGATGTGATGTCATGAATGTACAAACATTTGACTTTTGTGTATTTGAAATCCAAGGCTGCTCGTTACACATCGGTCTTTGTCTCAATCCTTGGGCTATAGTTGGGAAATCACCCCAGTTTAGATACTAAAAAGATGTTTTGATGGCTCATTTAGTCATTTAGAACTTCCAAAATGTTCACTTGCTATGTGTGAGGGAAGAGTTTCACTCAGTCACATGCTCTGCTGAAACACCAGCTTACACTATGGATAGTGTATAGGAATTTATTTACCCTACTTCACCTGCAATGATGCTATTTTGGTAAAGGAATTGAAGTTCTAACTGGAGATAGCTGTCTGGTTTAAATTGCTTGGAAAGCTCATTAACACAGTGTGCATGTCGTTTAATGGATAACAATTGGCCCAAAGCTCTCCCCACTAAGCAACAAGTTAATTGAGAGTAAATAAGTTATTGTGAAAGATTTTGAGCACTCAAGGGACATTCACTGGATTTGTTCCACCCAGATGTGTGTAATAACACTTGCAAACAGTTTGGTTAGAAAATATCTACACTCACCTTTTTATTGTTCACTTCCTGCTGAAGGTATACAGAGAATCTTTAAATCTTATCAACTTTCGAGGAAGTTTTGTCAAGACTTTGGCAAACCCGCAAAAAACATTTATTTTGCAAATTCTGTTTGGATTTCAGCTAAAACAAATGAATGTTGTGCTGCACAACCTTGTTGAACAGTTCGTGGAATTCACTGGGAGAAAGGCTATCCTAACTGGTGATGATAATCTTACTAGGCATCTTTCCTGGATACTGCTGAAAATGTGTTGCTGGAAAAGCGCAGCAGGTCAGGCAGCATCCAAGGAGCAGGAGAATCGACGTTTCGGGCATGAGCCCTTCTTCAGGAATGAGGAAAGTGTGCCAAGCAGGCTAAGATAAAAGGAGGGACTTGGGGGAGGGGCATTGGAAATGTGATAGGTGGAAGGAGGTTAAGGTGAGGGTGATAGGCCGGAATGGGGGTGGGGGCGAAGAGGTCAGGAAGAAGATTGCAGTTTAGGAAGGTGGTGCTGAGTTCGAGGGTTAGGACTGAGACAAGGTGGGGGGAGGGGAAATGAGGAAACTGGAGAAATCTGAGATCATCCCTTGTGGTTGGAGGGTTCCTAGGCGGAAGATGAGGTGCTCTTCCTCCAGCCGTCGTGTTGCTATGGTCTGGCAATGGAGGAGTCCAAGGACCTGCATGTCCTTGGTGGAGTGGGAGAGGGAGTTGAAGTGTTGAGCCACGGGGTGATTGGGTTGGTTGGTCCGGGTGTCCCAGAGGTGTTCTCTGAAACATTCCACAAGTAGGCGGCCTGTGTCCCCAATATAGAGGAGGCCACATCGGGTGCAGCGGATGCAGTAAATGATGTGTGTGGAGGTGCAGGTGAATTTGTGGTGGATATGGAAGGATCCCTTGGGGCTTGGAGGGAAGTAAGTGGGGAGGTGCGGGCGCAATTTTTGCATTTCTTGCGGTTGCAGGGGAAGATGCTGGGAATGGAGGTTGGGTTGGTGGGGGGTGTGGACCTGATGAGGGAGTCACGGAGGGAGTGGTCTTTTCGGAACGCTGATAGGGGAGGGGAGGGAAATATATCCCTGGTAGTGGGGTCCGTTTGGAAATGGCGGAAATGACGACGGATGATACGATGTATATGGAGGTTGGTGGGGTGGTAGGTGAGGACCAGTGGAGTTCTGTCCTGGTGGCAATTGGAGGGACGTGGCTCAAGGGCAGAGGAGTGGGAAGTGGAGGAGATGCGGTGGAGAGCATCGTCGATCACGTCTTGGGGGAAATTGCGGTCTTTGAAGAAGGAGGCCATCTGGGTTGTACGGTATTGGAACTGGTCCTCCTGGGAGCAGATGTGGTGGAGACAAAGGAATTGGGAATAGCCAGATGAGAGTGTTCTTTCTAGGATAGCCAGATGAGAGGGAAGAGGTCAAGAAGCCAGCCAGCAGATGCAGCAGAACAGAAGAGGAGATGGTAATATCCTTTAATTCTTGTGAGTACAGACATCCCTCCTCCAATAGGACAGCTAGCTGCGCAGACTCTTTCCCAGTTCCTCCAGCAGCTACACACACACTTCAGTGTGGAATCTACTGATGCTGCTTGATTTTTAAAAAAATTGCTTTGAACTAGTGGTTGAGTATTAAACCCACATCTTTAGGCACATTCAATTGTCACATGTCAGTAATAACGACTAAAACTGTTTCCTTATGACCATGTTTTCATATAGGGAGATCTTATTAACTGAGCAGCCACCTAGCACCCTATTTTCACTCTCTTATCAAAATAACCCACTAAAGATTTTCTGCTGCAAAGGATTAATTGTGTGAATGCATGCAATGCTTTAATAAACGTTCTGTGCAATTGCAGTAACAAGTTTGTTTCAGCGAAATAGAATATTTCAAAGAAAAGTTGAAGTAATATGAAGTGCCTTGGGATGTAATTTTTAAGCATTACATAAATGCAAAATGTTGTTGCTGTTAAAGGATTGTGGAATCTTCGAATCTTCAAATGTGAAAGGATATGAGAGGTTATCTTGTGGAGAAATATGAAAAGGAAGAGAAATGGTTAATACTGCACACTATTGAAAGTTTTCTAGAAAATTGTATATCGGAGGAATGTCGATAACTGATAAAAAAATAAATCCACTTACCTTTGAGCTGTCATGTAATTTGTTGTCTCACAACAAAATGTAACAAATGGTAGCATTTAGACTGTTGCAATACAGTGACCAATACAAGATACTGTACTCTAGATTCTATATTTGATGAGATCAATGTCACAGTAATAATTTAATAGCTTCAGAGAAAACAAATAAAACTTATTTAGTGTTTTTGCAATCAAATATAGTTTTATTCTCTGTCGGACATTCTTATGAGTAACCAATGTCCTACAAAGTCTAGTTGGAAAGATTACAGATGTACTAGGAACTGATCTGTGATTGAAAACAGATCCTGGATTTAGTCATATTAAAACATAGGCCTGGAATTTTACCTGCCTTGGGAATGTGTAATCGGATATGAGCAGGTAAGGAAACAGTTAAGTTTTGAGTTTTGTGAAATAAGAGGTTCAGCTGAGCATGACTCAGATCAGATAAGAACTTGCAGTTAACAATGGGGTCCTGGAGGCAAAGGTAATGGGTTAACAAGATGGAAAAGCATTCATTATGTTGAGCCATTTAACAACATTGGAAGCAATCAGTATGTAAGGTCAGTATTCATAATGTGAAGCTAGGTAAGGTTAAGAACATTCATTGTGACAGCAGATGGCTTAATCTTTACTGTTGATGCTTGCTGATTGTAATGGTCACCCAATCAATATGTATGCATGCTCGTCCCTGTAAAATGATTATATAATTCATTTAGAAACTGCTGTTCCAGAGAAGACCGAGAACTCATGTCTCTGTACACATAAGCAATCGTTCTCTCTCCCTCCAGGGCTTAGAATAAAGAGGAAGAAGGTAAATCTATACTGTAACTCTGGCTGTTTTGCTTTGACTGAGGGGAGAAACGGGACGACAGCGATCCGCTGGGAATTGAAAGTTTGGCTGTACCAAAGGCTTGGAAAACCCAGATATTGTGAAATCCACCATGCTTTTGAATTTAAGTGACAACATGTCTTTTTTAATGGGATTTGGCAAGTCCTACACTTGTTCCCTATCCCTAATTGCCCTTGGACTCAGTGGCTTGCTAAGCTACACAGAGGGCAGTTAAAGTCAAACACACTACTGAATATCTGGAGTCACATGAAGGCCAGGTCAGGAAAAGAGGCAGATTTCCTTCCCAGAAGTTCATTAAAGAACCAGATGCATTTTTACAACAGTGATAGTTTGATGGCCACCAATCCCAATGATGATAGTTTTATGGTCATCCCTTTACCTGCCCCCAACCAACTTTTTAAAGTTCTTGCCTAATACTGGCAAAATTGGTCTTCCTTCAATTTAGAGCTTTGACTTTTAGATCAGATCTTTTCTTTTCCAGAACTATTTTAAAACTAAGAGAATTATGATCACTGGCCCCAAAGTTCTCCCCCACTGACACCTCAATGGGATCTAGATCAGGAGCATAACCCGATGGGAACATCACTGACATATATCGCCAGCTGGTCAAGGAAGAAACACCCCATCTTTGACATTTTATATAAATGTTTTGGATGTGAATATGGATGGCATGGTTAGTAATTTGGCAGATCACACTAAAATTGGTGTGTGAACAGTGAAGAGGGTTATCTGAGAGTACAAGGGGACCTTGATCAAATGGGCCAATCAGCCAAAGAATAGCATATGGAGTTTAATTTTGATAAATGTGAGGTGTTGCATTTTGGTAATCAAACCAGGGCAGGACTCATTCAGTTAATCGTGGGGCCCGGGGAGTGTTGCTGAACAAAAAACCGAGGGGTGCAGGAACATTGTTCCTTGAAACTGGACTCACAGGAATACAGGGTGGCAAAGAAGGCATTTGGCATTCTTGTCTTTATTGGTCAGTTCATTGAATACAGGAGTTGGGAGGTCATGTTATGGCTGTATAGGACATTTGTGAGGCTACCTTTAGAATACTGTGTTCAATTCTAGTCTCTCTGCTGTTGGAAGAGAAGAGAAGATTTTTAAGGATGTTGCTGGGACTAGAGGGTTGACCTATGGTGAAAGGCTGAATAGACTGGAGTTTTTTTCCCTGGAGCATCGAAGTAAGGGGTGACGTTGTAGAGGTTTATAAAGTTATTGGGGTCACAGATAAGGTGAATAGCCAAAGTCTTTTTCCCAGGGAATGGGAGTCCAAACCTAGCGGGCATAGGTTTAAGGGGAGAGGTTAAAGATTTAAAAGGGACTTGAGGGACAATATTTTTATGCAGAGTGTGGTGTGTGTGTGTATGGAATGGCCTGCCAGAGGAAGTGGTGGGGGCTGCTACAATTATATCATTCAAAAGGCGTCTATAAATGTACATGAAAAGGAAGGATTTAGAGGGAAATGGGCTAAATGGTGGCAAATGGGACTAGATTAATTTAGGACATCTGGTCAGCATGGACCAGTTGGACTGAAATATCTGTTTTTGTGCTGTATAACTCTATGCCTCTATGACTGTTAGAGACCAGGCACCTGCTCAGCCCCAGGCAGAAGTTCATTCCATGGACTCAGCTATCAATGATTCTATCAAAGTGCATTGACATAGAGCTGCAGCTGCCAGGTTACCACTCTGATTCTGCCTTATGTCTTTTATTGAAAGATAATAAATTACTGTACATTTGTGTGTATATGGTGGGAAGGCTGAGCAGAAGACTTAAAGCTGTGTACTTAGGTGGCAGTTTATTGATTTAAAATAAAAAGTCTTGTTTTTGCTGAGGAAACTGACATAGCTAAATAGTGTATTAATAGGAAAAAAAAGTTCTTAATTTCCTGAGAAAACTTTGGTTTTACAAGCGTTCTCTCCAGCTTAATTTAGTGTGAAACAAGTCAATGGCCGTTAGCTGAAGAAGATTATATACTAAGGTTGGCTGCATTTGGAAAACATGGCCCATGGGAAAGAGAAAGAATGAGACATTCAGTCTAAATATAACATGTACCACATCTGGGACAGTGAAGAAGGGACTGGTCTATCAGAAGTATAGGGTTTTGTTTTACTAAAACAAATTGATGATACGTAACTAATTTTGAAGAAAAGCGAATGACATGAAGATGAATCAGCCTATTCTCACGACTGAACTAATCTATTTTGATTTGGTCTGTTGGCTTTTCTACAGGTTACTGAAAGACTGAGCATGTCCAGTTGCTACATTAACTCTTTGCTCACATGTTTAATGAATATGGACTGTATAAATTCCATTACTAAGACTGAAAAATACAGATTGGCACAGTTAAGACTGAATATAAATTTAACCAAGAGTTTTGAATAGGTTCTAATACATAATATGCGATGACCACACAAAAAAAAGTTTCATAGATTTATATCTACTTATAATTTAAGAATGTTTATGTCTTCAGAACTTCAAGGACATTAAAGTTACACTGTAGAATAATGCTTAACAATACTTTCATTATCTTGTTTGGAGGTGGACAGAACTTTTTTTAAATTAAATTTTCTTGCTTGAGATTGATTAACTTTGTACTTACCTGCTCCAGTCCTATACGCAGTGTCCAAAGTTTTAAAATTGCACATTTTCCTGTGTACCATGCATCATTTTTGATACTTGATTTGTTTCATTTATTCCCTTTGTTTTCTTCCCATGAAATTAAATTTGATTGGGAACATTCAGATGAATGATTGTTAAAATTGCTTTATATTCAGTATCATACATGGAACTGAACTTCATCTTAGTGATGCTCTTAGCCAATGATTACAACATTTGAAGGAAAGAAAGAATTATTTATTTAACATCGCTCATGACCTTAGAGCATTGTTGACATAGCTAGTTAACTACTTGAAGTGTAGTCAATGTGTAGTGTTGGGAAACCCTATAACCCATTTACACCCAGCAAGATCCCACAAACAGCAATATGATAAATCAACAAATAAAGGAAGTTAATTGGTTGAGAGCCACATGTAGCCGAAGAAACAAGGGAAGCAGTCAGGCTTTTTATGCAATTTATGGTATTTTATGTCTATCTGAAAGGACAGACTGCTTGTATTGAACGTTTCTTCTGAAAGGCAATGTTTCTATCTCCCGCCATAATGCACTGAAGCCAGCTTATATTGTGTCCTCAAAAGAGTTTCAACTCAGAGGATTCTGCTTCAGGCATTAAGGATGTTAACAATGAGCCAATGCTGACACACTTAATGTCATTGTGAATAAATCAAAGGTCCATTTGATGTTCAGGAATTTTTAATTTGAGAAACTTTGGCAACAACATTTTGTCTAATGACCTTGAATGTTTAAAGTAGTTTAATGCACCCCAGGTATATTGCAAGTGAGAGTGCTTCATTGTTTAGAACATTTGCTGAAACTGAAACCAATTCCAAAAACAAATGGAAAGCTCTTGATTTATAGAACAGTTCAGACTGAGTTGCTTAACCTAAAAACCAGTACTCAGGACTAGTGATTGAAATGAGTTCAGCCAGATGGACCTCATACAACTCGGGGATGTTAATCTTGTCCAGTCAGGGAGCCCTGGCTGGCAGACATAAAGTTCTGTTCACTCTGCAAGCTGGCTCTGACAAAGCTGGATCAGTGCCAAGGACTCTCCATGTGTAAGTAAATGATGACTTGGGAATGGGATACTAGCCTTGTGGAGTTATTACCATGGCGATGCAAGTGTGATTTGGGGTGTCATCTGCCTGTGCAATGTTTCAATAGTCAACGGAAAAAATTTCACTCTATCTATCCCAGGTCATATTTTAATTAGATGATGTGTTAACAATGGGAAAGATCAATGAGGAGCACTTGGAGAACTTGGACATTGTCCTCAGACATATCTTCCAGGTGGTCGTATACCTAAGCAGGGAAAATTGCACGTTCCAGACTCCCCAAGTTACCTGTGTGGGCTATAGAGTCAACAAGACTGGGTTGTACACCTTTGATGATAAAGTGAGGGTGATCGAAGGTGTCCAACTCCCACACCTATACCAGAGCTTAGGTCCTTCCTTGGGCTGGTGCATTATTATGGAAAGTTCACACATAACCTGTCCTCCAATCTGCCACATTAGTATCAACTTTTTAAAAAGGGTCAGCCGTAGAAATGATCGCATGGTCGAGCATTAACATTCAGGGAAGTGAAGAAACAGCTATCATCCTCTAAAATGTTGGCACACCATGATTGCAAGCATGATCTTATATTGACATGCAATGCCTCCCCATATGGCATCAGTGTAATATTAGCTCGTAGGTGCCCCACTGGATAGGAATGCTCAACAGCATATGCCCAGACAGAGAAGGAAGATTTGGCAGTCACATTTGGAGACTGATGTAAATTTGTAGTAGTAATGGATCACAAACTAGGTCTATGCTAGGTCTATGTAAAAAGGACAAGGCAGTTCTGCTCATAGCTTCAGGCCAAATTCACAGATGGTCTCTAAAACTAAGTCTGTATAATTACAAGTTGGAATACCATTGGGGAGGCCAAGTAGCAAATGCGGATGCATTGAGCTGCCTCCCACTGGCAGGTACACTGCCACTAGTACCGCCACTCAAGAGTCTGTGATGGTTTTAAATTTTCTGGACACATTTCCAGTCACAGCTGACAATATCAGACATTGGACGCAGAAAGATGTGGTCCTGGCAAAACTTAAAGAGCTGGTAGTGATGGAGGAAACCAAAGGGCCGTCACAAACAGAAATAAAATCTTTTGGGACCTGAAGAGACCAAATCACAGTAGAGGATAGCATATTATTATGGGGAGCAAGTGTTATTGTTCTGAGTAAAGGTCACCACCAGATACTGGCTGAACTGCACCAGGGTCATTCAGGGGTTTCTGAAGTGAAGAGGTTGGTGAGAAGTTATGCCTGATGGCCAGGACTGGGTGCAAAGATAACTGCATTGGTGAGGCAGTACCCAGAGTGTGGACAAGACGAAAAGTTACAGCTAACAGCTTGTCCACATTCATGGGAATGGCCAGGTAAACCCTGGACTCAGTTACATATTGACTGTGCAAGTCCTTTCATGGATTCAATGTTCTTAGTCATTGTGGATGGCCACTCAAAGTGGTTGGACGTGCATAGAGCTCATTTGTCAAACATGGGGACGATGATAGACAAACTATGCACATCTTTTGCAATACATGGATTCTCACATGAGATGGTCACAGATAATGGGCTATCATTTACCAGCAGAGAATTTGAGTGTTTTCTGAAGTTGAATGGCATTCAGCATGTAAGGACAGCTCCATACCGTCCAATGTCCAATGGTCTGGCAGAAGAAGCAGCTCAAACTTTGAGGGCAGGCTTAAAGAAACAGCCTACTACCTCACTAGATAGCAGAGACTACAAGATATCAGTTCTGAGTCTGAACTGGAGAGAATGTTTTCCTTAATTTGTAATTCAAAGATTTAACCTGTTTTCTGAAAGGCATTGCAGGGTTAATTCAATCTATACTGAGCACTCCACTGCTAAATAATAGGCATGTTGAATATACACAGTTTTAGCCATTTGAGGTGTCGATTTGATAGAGCAAGAATAATATTCAAGTTTGTAGGTTATGAATGAATTGTAATATTAAGTATTAAAACAAAGAGGTATCTTTTTATTGTTTTCTAAATTTTGGAAAGATATCTCTATAACACTCTTTAGAGATTGAAGAATGTTTCCTATTAAAATATGTTAAACGTTTCCAAGAAAAGTGAACTTGTAAAGGCATGCCTATTGCCCTTTTTGGCTGATGGATAGCAAAATCCGACAAAGGATCAAATTTTGAATAGTCAGCCACAATGTATTAATCCTTTAGCCTCATCCTTCATTTTATAGTACATTTGCTTCAATTGTGCTGGATAATAGTGAATAACGTTGCTCAGATTTCAGTAACTAGAGGATATTCAGAAGATTGTCTTTTTCATCACTCGTCACTACAGTAATTTTATGGCGCAAATGATCAATCTTCACATGATATAAAATCAAAAAATTCCCATTACATTTTGTTGAATTCATGTAGAATAAGACCCTTTCAACTTAAGTTGAGCATGTTTAAATTCTAAACCATTTCTGTTCTGCTAAATACAAAGTTCTCTTACCAGATCTCCTATTGCGTTGTATGAGGTGTTACATACTTAATATAGCAACTGTTTTTGCTGCTTGTCTGAATGATAAATTAAGTGCCTCACAGCAATTAATTTTTGTGTCAATGTGTTGGCAGCTTCAATCAGGTTGCACCAAATCTGCTTTGTGCTAATATTTCTATTTACAGGGTTCATCTTCAATTGAGATGCAGATCACCGCTGTTAACATAACTACTGTTCGTTTTTTGTTTTTAGTTTAGATTTCCAACATTTGCATGTTACCTTTATTATTTTCTAATTGAATGGATGTTTTGTTTCAGCCACTCCAGGTCCAAAACTGTAGCAGATTACAACAATTTCATACAAGTGATTCTATTGATAACTGCTCAGTGTTACTTACATCCAAAGAATATTTTAGTAGTTGGTGCTATGGCTTCTCAAGATTGCATTAACAAGTGAGAGTAAGATCATTGAAACATAGATGTTCTTGAAATTCTAATATTTAATAATTAATTCCTGTTATTTGAAAAGATGATTTTAGCAGCATATTTAGAAATCACAATCTAATTTTCGCAGAGTTAGCATGGCTTCATGAGAAGGAAATTGTGCCTTACCAATTTATTAGAGTTTTGTAAGGAAGTGTCAACCAAAATGGAGGTAATGGGTGTTTTTTTAAGTTGGTGTTCACTTACCAGTGTGGTTCTACAGGTGTCAGCGCTGGGACTATAACTGTTTACAATATATATTAATGACATGGAGGAAGGAAGCGAATATACTGCAGCCAAATTTGCAGACAACACAAAAAGTGATAGAAAGGCAAGTTGCAAAAGGAATATGGATATTTTACAGCAAGATATTGATAGGTTAAGTAAATGGGCAAAAAGTTGGCGAATGGACTATAATGTGGGAAAATGTGAAGATGTACATTTTGGAAGGGACAACAAAAGAGCAGAATATTATTTAAATGAAGAAAAACTGCAAATAGCTGTAACACAATAGTACTTAAGGGTACTTGTGCGTGAAACACAGAAAGCCAGCACACAGGAGCGGCAGGTTATCAGGAAGGTTCATGCAATGTGGGCCCTTATTTCAAGGAGGTTGGAGTTTTAACAGTAGGGAAGCCTTATTGCAACTGTATAAGGTGCTGTTGAGACCATAGTTGAAGTACTATGAGCAGTTTAGGCCCCCTAAATTAAGGAAAGATATCATTGCATTGAATGCAGTTCAGAGAAGGTTTACTATGATGACCCTTGGTGTAGAGGCATTGTCTTATCAGCAAAGGTTAAACAGATTGCGATTCTATTCATTGGAATTTAGAAGAATGAGAAGTAATACCATTGAAGCAGATAGGATTCTTAAGGGGTTGAGACGGTTGATGTTGAGAGAATGTTTCCCCTCATGGAAGAGTCTAGCACCAGAGGGGATAGTCTCAGAAAAAAGAGATGCAATTTAAGACTGAGAAGGAATTTCTTCTCTCAGAAATTGAGAGTCTTTTGACCTCCTTGCCACAGAGAGTTGTGCTGGCAGAAACCTTGTGTACATTTAAGACTGACATAGATCCTTGATCAAGAGTTATGGGGAAAGTGGATGGGAGGAATGTCAGATCAGCCATGATCATATTGAATAATGGAGCAGGCTTAAGGGTGGAAAGGTTGACTCCTGTTCCTATTTTTTATGGTTCTTATGATTGTATTACATAATAATAATGTCATCTAATGTCTAGAACCTTTGTCTTTCTTAGGATTAGCTTACTTCGTTCCAGCAAACTTCTGATCTTTTAGCTTCCAATCTTCATATTGGATTGCATATATTCTTTCGATGACAAAATGTCTCCAACAGTTTATCTCGACAAGCTGAATTTGATCTCAGCTATCAGAGTATTATTCTCCAATATTTTGCCAAATGTTGTATTATTCATGTCAGCTATTATCATTCTTCTTACTTGCTTGTTCTTCTACACTCAGCAGTTGGGTATGTTTTGACTTGTGCTTCTCAGGGGACACTGGGCACCCATTTTTTTCCAATTCTCTCAGAATCAATGTATTGTGAACTTTAAAAAAGTCTATCAATGCACATTCATTGTGACTATTGACAGTCATTTGGTGTTTGCACATATTCTTTATAGTTCAATGGATTTTAAGATTAATTTTGGTCAGTAAGCAATGTGCTTCAATATATCATTTATAAGTATTGAGAAAAAGTAAAATCTCACCTTTTTTCTCAAGTCCTTATTACTTAATTATTAATCACCACATAGTCATAATAATCATTTTGTCCAAACAGTAGGAGAATAATTCTTAAACACTTTAGCTTCTGAAAAAAAAGAACAGATCTAAGCAATATGTTTAAAGCTTTGAAATATTATGTTAAACATTATACGTTTGACATTGAAACAAATCATGGGCAAAGTTACTTGCATAAGCCAAGCACTCATGTAAGGAGAAAACAATACTCAATTCATAAATATTCTAAAGCATTTCATGAGTTATGAAGAGCTACTTAGGAACCTGCTGTCATTTCAATTTGAATGTCAAAAAAGTATTGACATTTAAAGAGGAAGATTTTTTTTGCCTCAATTCTAACTATACAGAATGTTGCAATCTCCAAAGTTAATATTTCTGCACTCAAACAAAAACAATCTAGCATAACAATGCATCTTATATGACAGTCTGAAAGTAACTTATTTTATGGAATTTACCAAATGGTGATTACTGAATGAAATTTGTCAAGCTCAATGATTAATCCTATGCTGAAGTACGTGAGTTAAAAATGCTACATGAAGGAAGTAGAGCCAAGAGTTCGTTTTCTTTTTTTTTGCATGGAGGGCTGATATTGGTGGCACCAATAATAAACTACACAGTGATGGCCATAATTGTTATCTGTAAAACAGTACTGTATACTGCAAATCCTTGCAAGTTTCTAAATAGAATATTTAATTGAAAATAAAGGCAAAATACTGTCAGATTTCAACAGAAGTCTGACATTATTTGCAAATGGATCGGCGCATGTCAACAACTCATCAGACTTCAATCTCGCTGACAATCAAATAGAATTTAAATCAACTTTTACAGTCTATATAGTTTAAAATAGCTTTTTGATAAAAAAAAATTCTTTAATCATACAAAACAAAGCCAGTCAAGTGTGGGGGATGTATACACTTAATGGTAAGGTCATAGGGAGTGTTAATCCAAGATGGAGGACGGGAAAAATTTCTGACTGTAACAGCTGCTCCTTTTTTGAGGTATTTTAGGTGCTGGAGGTGATTTCCTCAAATTCCAGGAGCAGAAATTACAGTTTTATATGTTGTTGCATTGTTTTGGAACTTTTGGAAAAAAAAGTCAAAACAACAGCAATTTTAAAAGGGAGAAGAATAGACAAAGGAAGCACATGGTGAGGTCAGTGCAGGAGAGAAAGAGAGAAAGAAACTGACACTGCCTTTGCTGTTTGAATTCATGTATCGCTGGACATCGGAGTGCATCTGGGAAAATTAACAAACAGTGAAATTCACAACTGATCTTGGAGGAACTGTTGGGTGAAGTTCACAGCACAGAGGCAGATCAGTGTATTGTTGTTTTAAGTGTGACACAGAAAGTCTGCAGTAGTGAGTAGAGTGGGTTCTTTCTTGATTATATGTTTTTGGAGATATGTCTCTTGATTAAACTTAAAATATAAGCATAACTATTCATTTAACCTGGGGCAGTGTTTGTAGAGGAATAAGACAGTGTTTTTTTCTGGGTCTGTAGATTGTGAAGAAGCAAAAATGGCCTTTATTAGAGTGATATACGCTTCTTGTCAGATGTGGGAGTTTAAAGAGAGTTTAAGGATTACAGCGGATTATATCTGCCATAAATGCTGTTGGTTGCGAATCTTATCAGATAGAATGGATCGGTTGGAGAGACAGTTAGAAGCAATGAGGAATTTGCAACAACAACAGCATGTGATGGATGGCAGTTTTAGCAAGGGGGAAGAGCCACAGACACAGCCACATAAACTCCAGGAAAGGTAAGAGAGGTAGGCAGCTAGTGCAGGAGTCTTTTGAGGCTATACCCATTTCAAATAGGCATGCTGTTTAGGAAAATGTAGGGGGTGATGGATTCTCAGGGGAATGTAGCATGAACATCCAAGCTTCTGGTATTGAGACCGGCTCTAATGCAATGAGGAGTACGTTGGGTTCCAAGAGATCAATTGTATTAGGGGATTCTCCAGTCTGAGGTATAGACAGATGTTTCTGTGGCCATCAGAAAAAATCAGAATGGTGTATTGCTTCCTTGGTGCCAGGATCAAGGATGTCTCAGAGAGGGTGCACAATGTTATCACAGGGGATAGGGGCCAGCAAGAGGTCGTTATCCACATTGGAACCAACAACATAGGAAGGGAAAAGCTTGAGATTCTGAAGGGAGATTACAGAGTTAAGCAGGAATTTAAAAAGGAGGTCTTCGAGGGTAGTACTACTCCCGGTGCTACGGGATAGTGAGGGCAAAAATAGGAGGATAGAGCAGATGAATGCATGGCTGAGGAGCTGGTGTATGGGAGAAGGATTCACATTTTTGGATCATTGGAATCTCTTTTGGGGTAGAAGTGACCTGTACAAGAAGGACAGATTGCACCTAAATTGGAAGGGGATGAATATACTGGCAGGGAAATTTGCTAGAGCTGCTCAGGAGGATTTAATTTGGTAAAGGGGGGTGGGGGGTGCACAGGGAGATAGTGAGCAAAGAGATCAATCTGAGACTGGTACAGTTGGGAATAGAAGCAAGTCAAACAGTCAGGGCAGGCAGGGACAAGGTAGGACTAATAAATTAAAACTGCATTTATTTCAATGCAAGGGGCCTTAACAGGGAAGGCAGATGAACTCAGGGCATGGGTAGGAACATGGGACTGGGATATCATAGCAATTACAGAAACATGGCTCAGGGATGGGCAGGACTGGCAGCTGAATGTTCCAGGATACAAATGCTACAGGAAGGATAGAAAGGGAGGCAAGAGAGGAGAGGGAATGGCATTTTGATCAGGGATAGCATTACAGCTGTGCTGAGAGAGGATATTCCTGGAAATACATCCAGGGAAGGTATTTGGGTGGAACTGAGAAATAAGAAAGAGATGATCACCTTGTTGGGATTGTACTATAGACCTCCTAATAGTCAGAGAGAAATTGAGAAACAAATTTGTAAGGAGATCTCAGCTATCTGTAAGAATAATAGGGTAGTTATGGTAGGGGATTTTAACTTTCCAAACATAGATTGGGATTGCCATAGTGTTAAAGGTTTAGATGGCGAGGAATTTGTTAAGTGTATACAAGACAATTTTCTGATTCAGTATGTGGATATACCTCTGAGAGAAGGTGCAAAACTTGACCTAGTCTTTGGAAATAAGGCATGGCAAGGAGTCAGTGGGGGAGCACTGTGGGGCCAGTGACCATAATTCTATTGGATTTAAAATAGTGATGGAAACGGATAGGCCAGATCTAAAAGTTGAAGTTCTAAATTGGAGAAAGGCCAATTTTGACGGTATTATGCAAGAGCTTTCAAAAGCTGATTGGGGCAGATGTTCGCAGGTAAAGGGACGACTGGAAAATGGGATGCCTTCAGAAATGAGATAACGAGAATCCAGAGAAATTATATTCCTGTCAGGGTGAAAGGGAAGGCTGGTAGGTATAGGGAATGCTGGATGATTAAAGAAATTGAGGGTTTGGTTAAGAAAAAGAAGGAAGCATATGTAAGGTATAGACAGGATAGATTGAGTGAATCCTTAGAGTATAAAGGCAGTCGGAGTATACTTAAGAGGGAAATCAGGAGGGCAAAAAGAGGACATGAGATAGCTTTGGAAAATATAATTAAGGAGAATTCAAAGGGTGTGAATGTTTGTAGCTCAGGTTGAGGTTTAGGGTGTAGCTTTGCTCGCTGAGCTATAGGTTTGCTATCCAGACGTTTCATTACCTGGCTAGGTAACATCATCAGTGGCGACCTCCAAGTGAAGCGAAGCTGTTGTCCCCTGCTTTCTATTTATATGTTTGTCCTGGGTGGGGTTCCTGGGGTTTGTGGTGATGTCATTTCCTGTTCATTTTCTGAGGGGTTGATAGATGGCATCCAGATCGATGTGTTTGTTTATGGCGTTATGGTTGGAGTGCCAGGTCTCTAGGAATTCTCTGGCATGTCTTGGCTTAGCCTGTCCCAGGATAGATGTGTTGTCCCAGTCGAAATGATGGTTTTTTTCATCCATGTGTAGGGCTACGAGAGAGAGAGGGTCATGAGTTTTTGTGGCTAGCTGATGTTCGTGTATCCTGGTGGCTAACTTTCTTCCTGTTTGTCCTACGTAGTGTTTGTGACAGTCCTTGCGTGGAATTTTGTAGTTGACGTTGGTTTTGTCCATGGGTTGTACTGGGTCTTTTAAGTTTGTTAGCTTTTGTTTGAGAGTGTTGGTGGGTTTGTGTGCTACTAGGATTCCGAGGGGTCTTAGTAGTGTGGCTGTCATTTCTGAAACTTCTTTGCTGTATGGTAAGGTGGTTAGGATTTCTGACTGTGTTTGGTCTGCTTGTCGTGGTTTGTTCTTGAGGAATCTGCGGACTGTATTTTTTGAGTATCCGTTCTTCTCGAATATATTATATAGGTGGTTCTCCTCTGTTTTCCGAAGTTCATCTGTGCTGCACTGTGTGGTCACTCGTTGGAATAGTGTTCTGATACAGCTTCGTTTGTGTGTATTGGGATGGTTGCTCGTGTAGTTAAGTATTTGGTTAGTGTTTGTCGGTTTTCTGTTTGTGGTTCTCCGTTGTCCTTTCTTTCGACTGTGATGTCCAGGAATGCGAGTTTGTTGTCGGTTTCTTCCTCCTTGGTGAACTTAATGCCTGTGAGGGTGTTGTTGATGTTAAATGTCTCTTCTATCTTGTTTCGTTTTGTGAATACAAAAGTGTCATCTACGTGCAAAAGAACTTCTTTGCTTCTATACTCAATCCCTCTTGTTATGAAGGCCAGCATGCTATTAGCCTTCTTCACTACCTGCTGTACCTGCATGTTTACCTTCATTGACTGGTGTACAAGAACCCCCAGATCTCTCTGTACTGCCCCTTTACCTAAATTGATTCCATTGAGGTAGTAATCTGCCTTCCTGTTCTTGCCACCAAAGTGGATAACCATACATTTATCCACATTAAACTGCATCTGCCATGCATCTGACCACTCACCTAACCTGTCCAGGTCACCCTGTAATCTCCTAACATCCTCATCACATTTCATCCTGCCACCCAGCTTAGTATCATCAGCAAATTTGCTAATGTTATTGCTAATACCATCTTCTATATCATTAACATATATTGTAAAAAGCTGCGGTCCCAGTACTGATCCCTGCAGTACCCCACTGGTCACTGCCTGCTATTCTGAAATGGAGCCGTTTCTCACTACTCTTTGTTTCCTATCAGCCAACCAACTTTCAATCCAAGTTAGTACTTTGCCCCCAATACCATGCGCCCTAATTTTGTTCTCTAGCCTCCAATGTGGGACTTTATCAAAAGCTTTCTGAAAGTCCAGGTACACTACATGTACTGGATCTCCCTCGTCCATCTTCAGAGTTACATCCTCAAAAACCTCCAGAAGATTAGTCAAGGATGATTTCCCCTTCATAAATCCATGCTGACTCTAACCTACCCTGTTACTACTATCCAGATGTGTCGTAATTTCATCTTTTATAATAGACTCCAGCATCTTTCTCACCACTGAGGTCCGACTAACTGGTCTATAATTTCCTGCTTTCTCTCTCCCACCTTTCTTAAAAAGTGGTATAACATTAGCCACCCTCCAATCCACAGGAACTGATCCTGAATCTATCGAACTCTGGAAAATAATCACCAACGCATCCACGATTTCTCGAGCCACCTCCTTCAGTACCCTGGGATGTAGACCATCAGGCCCCAGGGACTTATCAACCTTCAGACCTAACAGTCTCTCCAACATCAAATCCTGGCAAATATAAATTCCCGTAAGTTCTGGTCCTTCAGCCACTGTTACCTCAGGGAGATTGCTTGTGCCTTCCCCAGTGAACACAGACCTGAAGTACCAATTCAATTCTTCTGCCATTTCTTTGTTCCCCATAATATATTCCCCTGTTTCTGTCTTCAAGGGCTCAATTTTAGTCTTAACCATTTTTTTGCCTTTCACATACCTTAAAAAAAACTTTTACTATCCTCCTTTATATTATTGGCCAGTTTACCTTCATACCTCATTTTTTCTCTGCATATTTCCTTCTTTGTAATCCTCTGTTGTTCTTTAAAAGCTTCCTAGTCCTCCGTTTTCCCACTTATCTTTGCTATGTCATACTTTTTCTCTTTTAACTTTATATGTTTCTTAACTTCCCTCGTCAGCCACGGCCACCCATGCCACCTCCTGGGATCTTTCTTCCTTTTTGGAATGAACTGATCCTGCAACTTCTGCATTATACACAGAAATATCCGCCATTGTTCCTCCACCGTCATCCCTGCTAAGGTTTGCACCATTGAACTTTGGCCAGCTTGTCCCTCATAGCTCCATAGTTTCCTTTATTCAACTGAAAAATTGTCACTTCCGATTGTACCCTCTCCCTCTCCCTCTCAAATTGAAACTTATTGTATTATGGTCACTACTTCCCAATGGCTCCTTCACTTCGAGGTCCCTGACCAATTCTGGTTCGTTGCACAATACCAGATCTAGAATTGCCTTCTCCCTGGTCAGCTCCAGCACCAGCTGTTCTAAGAATCCATCTCTGAGGCACTCCACAAAGTCTCTTTCTTGAGGTCCAATACCATGCTGATTCTCCCAGTCTACCTGCATGTTGAAATCCCCCATAACAACTGTAGTAACATCTTTGCGACAGGCCAATTTCAGCTCCTGATTTAACTTACATCCGACATCCAGACTACTGTTTGGGGGCCTGTAGATAACTCCCAAGAGGGTCTTTTTACCCTTAGTATTTCTCAGCTCTATCCACACTGACTCTACATCCCCTGATTCTAGGTCCCCCCTCACAAGGGACTGAATATCATCCCTTACCAACATGGCTACCCCACCCCCTCTGCCCGTCAGTCTGTCCTTACGATAGCACGTGACCTCGAATCCCAATCTCTTAACACAGCGAGTGCCTCCATTCTGGGCCAGATTCCACCACCCACCTTTCTTGGGATTGCACCACACTCCTGCAGTTATTAATCTTTGTCTTCCTGCACACTGCCCCTGCCTGATTGGATGCTATCCCTGTCAATTAGACTTTCTTTGGAATGGGATACCTGTCAGTTTTGTCACAGGCACATGCATTTTGGAGAATCCTGATATCAGAATGTTAGATTAATCACTCTACCCACCCCGTTCCTGACAGGTTAGTTATGTTCAAATCCATCTGACAATCTCTGTTTCTTATACTTTTCTTTATAATAAAACTCCTAAATCCAACTCTTCTCTTCAAATTTATTCAAGAAAAGATAGAGTAGCTTTTATTTGCCATTTCTACCAAATGCAACTGATATAGTAAAAAACGAGACAGTGTTCCTCTAGGACCAAGGGTGTTACTGCAGCATCACAAACTACACAATCGTACATGGCATAAAATGCATAAGAAGTGCAAGACACGCAAGTTACGGTGTAATAGAAGAATGATAAATAGTAAACAATTTTCTCGTAGCAATTAGAAGTCGTACAAAGAATTTCAGATGAGAAAGTGTCCAATCATACTGTGTTAAGGAGCCTGATGACTCGGGGGAAGGAACTGTTACACAGGCAGGATATAAGGGACCAAATGCTCTGGTATCTTCTGCCAGATGACAGGAGGGAGAAGAGTTTGAGTGAGGTGTGTGTGGGGTCTTCCACAGTGCTCCTAGCCTTTTGGATGCAGCATGTGGTGTAAATGTATGTAATGGAGGGAAGAGAGACTCTAATGATCTTTTCAGCTGTCTTCACAATCCATTGTAGGGTGTCACAATCCGAGACGGTGCAAATCCCGAACCAGGCAGTGATGTGGCAGTCTAGGCTACTCTCAACGAACCCTCTGTAGAACGTGGTGAGGAGGTGACCTAAAATATCCCAAGAAATGACAGTATCAGGCATTGAGATGGACGATCACATTTCTTTCTTGTTTCATCATTAGTTTAGAATAAAGGGTTAACTGTACCGTTATTCTCATAATATCTACTGAGCATATGCATAAGGAGTTATGTTATAATACTATCTGATCACAAAGCACTGGGACTTGGTAGAAGTCACCAGCTATGTCCTGCTCTACCATGCTTAAGTATGTAATGTTATGGTCCAGGCCAGATACCTCAAAACATTTCAGGAAGGCAGCCCAGACCCTAATGTTTCTAGTTGTTTTAAGCAGGGGTAAAATAAATATTCCAGGAGTGATACAGCTGGCCCAACCACTCAGTTTTAAACAAAACAGAATTTATTTATACATAAACAAAGGAAAACCGAATTTAGAGCATAACTATTTGAAAACCCAATCAAATCTATCACAAATTAATGATACTGTTCTAAATACTTGCACCATCCCCTTAAACACACCTTTGGCAAATAAAAAAGGTAAAATCAAACACAGGTTCTTACAGGAGCGATGTTAGAGGGAGAGAGGATCAGCATGACCCTTTGGGTCATCAGCTTCTCTGGGTTCCCACTTAAACTGACCAGCATCTGCAAAACAGTCAGACTGCTAAAAACTAACGAGCGAAAAGCTAAGCTGGGAGAATAGGCCAGTCCCTTTTCATTGTACAAGTTTGTTTTCAAAAACTTAAAAGCTTCTTCAAGTAGATAAACACAGGCATATCGGAACCTCTGCCTTTCTAACCCCTCTGAAAAATGAAACCAAGGAAAATATAACCTTGCTAAAGGAGCAACATTGCCACAGTATTTATAGGTAATAAACAGTTTGTATTAGCCTTGTGTTCAGTTCTCATATGTCTCAACCTCCTAAAATAATCTAACTTGGTGGCAATTTGTGTCTAGACCCTGAAAAATAGCAGCAAGTGATAACAAAAGCTGAAGGTGTAACAAACAGCAGCGTGTGAGGGGCTTGCAGTTAGCATGGCAATTTGGCTGCAGAGGAGAAAATCACAAGGATAGCCCAGTGACTATCATGGACAGCATCACAAGAGATAGATGAGCAATGAACTCCACTCTTTTCCACAAGAACTTTCTGGAATAAAGAAGTCCCTGGACCTCATACACTCTGAATAAAGGAAGAATCAGCAGAAGTCATCTTGAAGCTAGCCACATTAGGGAACACATAAACAAAAGTGTATTGGGTTCACAACAAAGGACCTCACAATAAAAATCATCAACTGTCATTTTGCAAGATCTCTACAATGTTGCAAAGCAATTTCCTAGGTGGTATAAAGGCTTTACTCACAATGATAATGCTATGTTTGTAATAACCATTTCAATTTTGTAGATTGCAATAAAAAAGCTTTGAAAGAAGCCTTACACAAGAAATTAGTCTTCTAAGTGACATCAGAAAGAATGATAATTAGTATTTGAGTGTCACCATCAAAGTCAATTGACATCACACACAATGAAAATTAGACACTTCCTGGTGGTGGAAATTGAATAAAGATTCGTACACTTTGTGTCTTTCACTGTGTCTCACACCTGCGCACACACACCATAAAAAAAAAAAAAAAAAAAAAAAAAAAAAAAAAAAAAAAAAAGAAAAAAGAAATGAAAATTAGACACAAAGGCAGGACTCACTGTGATGTCTCATGGACTTTAATACATTTGCACTGCAGCCTTCATATGTCAAAGTTCAAGATCCTGGAGGAATCAGCCTTGAAATAAAAAGCATAGATTCAGGCAATGTCAAGACACAAAGGGAGAAATCTCAGAGACACTACATATAATCCATAATCAGTTGTAGAATCATCATAGCATCCCCACAGTGTGGAATTAGGCCTTTCAGCCCATCGAATGTACACCAACCCTTCAAAGAGCATCCGACCCAGACATACCCCCTACACTATCCATGTAACCCTGCATTTACCATGGTAAATCCATGTAGCCTGCACACTCCTGGACATCACAGGGCAATTTAGCATGGCCATTCGATCTAACCTGTACATGTTTGGACCATGGGAGGAAACCGGAGCGGCCAGAGAAAATCTATGCATACACAGGCAGATCATGCAAACTCCACACAGACAGTTGCCCGTGGGTGAGATCAAACCAGGTGCCTAGCACTGTGAGGCACCAATGCTACCCACTGAGCCACCATGCTACTCATAGTCATGGTCATTCTGATGCAGGAAGTTATGCATAGATCTCAAATCCATGCTTGAAGTGGAAGAAGTTAACAAAAGTGAACTAGTAAATTAATTTAACAACAGTTTCTAAAATTGTCCAGAACCTTGGGAAAGCTAAATGTACAGGCCAGATTGCACTGAAGGTAGGTTGCAAACTGACCTTCTGATTCAGACCTAAGAAGATTCCACATGCACATTCGAAAAAAGTAAGAAGTCAGATTGATTAATATTCTCAGATGGAATTATATTGGTAGTTACTGAAATAACCACTTGGTGCTCAGCTGTGATACAACTTAAGTGGATCTATTGGATTTGTGTTGATTTAACATGCTTGAACAAGGCAATACAATGGGTACAACACTTAATGGCATTTAGACAAAACCTAGCTAGACCTCCAAGCAGCACAATCTTCACCAAGTTGGATGCAGACACTGGATCTGGCAATTTCTGCTTGATGAAAAGTTGAAACTTTTAGTTGCCACTCTTCAGATGTTATTGTTCCAACTGTTTCCTTTGGAATCATAGTTGCACCAGAGATTTCCCATAAGATGATGTTCAGCATTCTCAAAGGTTTGGAAGTGTGATAAACATTCATTATAATGTTAATTTTTGGAAACTTGGGTTCTAAATTCTGCAGAATCATCTACAGCTTTAAGTTTTATTTGCATTTCTATGATTTATGTATTAAGAAGGGAACAGCATAATTTAGTTTAACGTTTGAGTTCTCTCAGTGGTGATGTCTTGAGGTTTTCTTGACATGTATCTTTAAAGTGCTTGAAGAAAGGATAGAAACGAAAAGGAAACACTGCTGTTGCCTAGTGACAAGAATCCAGCATCAAAAAAGATAGAATCATTCAGAAGGTCAGGCAGTGTGTGCAGTGTCATTCAGACAGCAAAGGTGTTGTTGGTTTTGCCAGACTTCAGAATGTCAGTGTCGAGGAAGAAGTCCCTGATTGACTTAAGAGAAATTACCCAGAAGTTGATATCTGCTGTAAGATGACAGTATGGAAAACTCATGTCTTTGCTCTAACAGTATTCACAGGTTGGTAAGAAAACAGCTCCAAAAACCAAGTACAGTTAGAGTCATAGAGTTCTTCCAACAGAACAAGAAACACTAAATTGGAAGCTGGGGGAGTCTGTTGATTTGAGAATCTGTCAGGTGGTTGTTGACGGGAAAAATATGTTGAATTTTTGTTCTTGTTATTGTTATTTGTAATAGGATCATTTAAAATCTTCCGGCAAGATGGTAGCAGTGTATGGTCCTGCCCCAGAGCTCTTCTGTTCTGCTTGTTCTTTTTCTTTATTTTCTTTTATTATCTCCATTTTTAGCAGTCCCAGAGCAGTGCAAGGGGAAATCCAAGTCTCAAAGCAACACAAGGGGGTAAGGGGAAATGAGTCCAGAGCAGCACAACCTATCTTGCTACAGCTGAGTACCAGTGCGGATCAGACTGGAAGCTTGGAGTGAAGTGGGACTATTGTTGGACTGGGGCCTGACATGGGCAGTCAGACCATGTGCTCACGGAGATAATGTCTGTTTGAAATTCTTTCCCAGACTATAATGTCAATTCTTTAAATATGGTATAACTATCTTATTTCTAACTTATTTTTCAGATACTGTAAGTAATGCTACAACTTTTCCTTTTATACTTCTTTGGTATCCAAGATTTCCACCTGGGTACTCGCACCTAAGATGACACCATTAGAGGCAACCATTGTAAAAAACATTTCACTATAGTCTTGTACTTCTGTATGGGAGTATGTGTGACACTAAAGGATAAAAGATAAATAGTTCTTGTATAGTGTAAAATAGTTAATGTTTTTTTCCCTATCATTTAATAAACTTTGATGTTTGTTGTTGAAAGTCCATTGACAGCTTCTCGTGAATATTAGTGAGTTTTGAGAAGAGTTGTAGCTCCGGTTGATGCTCTGGATGTAGGTTTGCTCTCTGAAATGGAAAGTTCATTTTCAGACATTTTGTCACCATACTGGGTAACAACTTCAGTGAGCCTCTGAATGAAGCACACTTTTTATTTATATGTTTGAGTTTCCTAGGGTTGGTTATGTTATTTCCTGTGGTGACATCATTTCCTATGGTGATGCCATTTCCTGTTCTTCTTCTCAGGGGGTGATAAATGGGATCCAAGTCAATGTGTTTGTTGATAGAGTTCTGGATGCTTCTAGGAATTCTCATACATGTCTCGGTTTGGCTTGTCCTAGGATGGGTGTGTAGTCCCAGTCGAAGTGGTGTCCTTCCTCATCCATATGTAAGGGTACTAGTGAGAATGGGTCACGTTGTTTTGTGGCTAGTTGATGTTCATGTATCTTGGTGGCTAGTTTTCTGCCTGTTTGTCCATTGTAGTGTTTGTTACAGTTCTTGCAAGGTATTTTGTAAATGGCATTAGTTTTGCATGTTGTCTGTATAAGGTCTTTTAAGATCATTAGCTGCTGTTTTAGTGTGTTGGTGGGTTTGTGGGCTGCCATGAAGCCAAGGGGTCTCAGTAGTCTGGCAGTCATTTCTGAGATGTCTTTGATGCAGAGCAGAGTGGCTAGGGTTTCTGGATGTGTTTTGTCTGCTTGTTTGGGTTTGTTGCTGAGAAATTGGTGGACTGTGTTCAGTTTTGAATGCACTATATAGATTATTTTCCTCTGCTCTGCGTAGTTCCTCTTTGCTGCAGTGTGTGGTGGCTTGTTGAAATGTAGCTTAATTTGTGGATGTTAGGATGATTGTTTCTGTCGTTCAATATTTGGTCTGTATGTGTTGTTTTCCTGTAAACTGCCAGACTACTTAGACCCCTTAGCTTCATGGTAGCCCACAAACCCACCAACACACTAAAAGAGCAGCTAATGAACTTGAAAGACCCCATACGCCAACAAGCAAAACTAACGTAATTTATAAAATATCTTGCAAGAACTGTAACAAACACAACAATGGACAAACAGGCAGAAAACTAGCCACCAGGATACATGAACATCAACAAGTCACAAAACGACATGACCCACCCTCACTAGTATCCTTACATACAGATGAGGAAGGACACCACTTAGACTGGGACAACACATCCATCCTAGGTCAAGCCAAACAGAGACACACATGAGAATTCCTAGAAGCATGGCATTCCATTCGGAACTCTATCAATAAACACATTGACTTGGATCCCATTTACCACCCCATGAGAAAAATAACAGGAAATGACATTACCATATGAAATGATATCACCACAGGAAGTTACATCACAAACCCTAGGAAACTCAAACATATAAATAGAAAATGGGCTACACCACCAGTGCTTCATTCGGAGGCTCACTGAAGATGTTACCTAGTATGGTGATGAAACATCTGAAAACAAACCTTCCAGCTCAAGTGAGCAAACCTACATCCAGAATCTCATAAATATATTCCATGACTGATTATAAATAGGGCAAAGTTCTTATGATCTGTACAGCTGGGTTAAACCTTGAGATGTGCATTGTCCAATCAAAACAGAAGTTGTCATTTTGACAAGAGGTAATGATACATGTCTAACGCATAAAAGGTTAGAGTCCTAACTTTCTAATAATCCTTAAGTTTCGAGACACTCACTGGATGAATATTATTAATAATATATTTTATTAAGAAAAAAGATTTTTAAATATTACAATAAATACAAAACAATGCAATTCAAAACAGTACAAAAATAGTACAAAACTAAACCCAAATAATAAAAAAATTCCCCACCCTACCCTCCTATACGAATGTATAAACATATATAGAGAAGTATAAAATTAAAAAAAACCTAAACTAGCTTTTTAACTAATTAAATAAATACCTAACAACAAACAAATAAATAGTAATAACTCAACCCAGCCAAACAAAACACTCATACATTCACAGTTCCTCCTCCCTGGATATTGGACTCATGAAACACAATTATTGTTAGTGTGACAGATAAATCTGTGTCCAGGTATTTCAAAAAGGGTTGCCATATCTTGTAAAAATTCTCAGTTTTGTACCATATTTGTGAGAAAATCCAGGGGAATATGCTCCATAACAATCTTCCGCCAACCCGACAGGCCTGGGGGGGGGGGGTTTCGGATATCCAACCTAGCAAGATGTTCTTCCTTGCACAGAACGTAAGAATGTTGAAATGTTTTGCCTTATGCGAGTCTACAGGAAATACAATGGGTAGGCCCAAAAGGAGAGAAATAGGGTCCTTCTCCACCCCTACACCTAAAATCCTCTCCACAGCGCTCCAATATGTTTGAAGCCTGTCACAAGACCAAAGACAATGGGTAAGAGTACCCGTACAGACCTTGCACTTGGGACATGCTGAAGATACCCCTGATTTAAATTTTGACAAACGGTCTGGGGCTAAGTGGGCCCTTTGGAGAATCTTCAACTGTAAAGCATGGGTCCTATTGCAAATTGATATCTTCCTTGCATTCTCCCAAATATCCTCCCATGCCTCTGAAGAAACTTCAACACTCAGCTCTCTTTCTTGCAGACTCGATCAGACTCATCTGAGGTGACACGCCCCAATTGGTGATATAGAGTACTGACAGAGAGTGTACTCTTAGCCCTTAGTACCCCTCTTTCTATGTCAGATTTGTAGGGATCAGTCAAAAGTGTGGTCTTTTTTTGATTAAAATCCCTAACTTGAAAAAAACGAAAGAGGTCTCTATTAGGTAACTCGTACTTCCATACTAACTGATCAAAGGACATCATTACATCTCCCTCAAATAAATCACCCATGCAAGATATACCCCTAGCTGCCCAAAGTTTAAATCCTGAATCTATCATACCTGGTTGAAAACTCGGCATACCCACTAAAGGTGTAAACAAAGATGTTTTGCCAATATTACTTTCCCTCTGCTGAATTGCCCTCCATGCTTTAATAGTATTGATGACTATTGGGTTATGGCAATATTCCCTAACTGTCCTCACCTTGTCCAAAAACAGCAAACTGGTAAGGGGGTACCTTGCCTGGGAGACTTCGATATCTAGCCATATTGAAAGAGGGTCCCCACAAATCCAATCACTTACATAGGTCAAAAACGAGCTTAATTGGTAATTTTTAATGTCTGGAAGGTCTACTCCCCCCAATCTGTGAGGCAGCTGCAGTTTGGCTAAGTTAATGAGGGGCCATTTATGGTGCCAGATAAAGGAGCTGAACCAACTGTTCAGTCTCCTGAGTGTTTGTTTATTGAAAATCAGGGGGAGCATCATATACGGTATAACAAATTAGGGAGAATATTCATCTTAATAAGCGCTATCCGACCCAACCATGAGACTGGAAGTGCCTCCCGTCTTTGGAGATCTTGTTTATTTTTTTCAAATAATTGGTTAAAATTGGCTTTGAACAGCCAATCCAGAACTGGAGTAATGAATATGCCCAAATACACAAAACCCCCTGTGACCACCTAAATGGGAATCTATAGTCACTCTCAAGAGCCAACTCTTTCGTAAGACCACCCATAGGCATAGCCTCTGATTTAGCAAAATTAATCTTATACCCCGAAAAAGCGCCAGACGCGTGAATGCATTGTATCAGGCAAGGCACTGAGACTGCTGGATTTGTCAAGAAAATTAGAACATCATTTACATACAGCGAGATCTTATGTAAATTTGACCCCACTTCTGGAGCTGATATATTGAGATCCCCACGAATGGCCTCTGCCAACGGTTCAATCACCAACATAAAAAGTAATGGTGAAAGGGGACGGCTCTGCTGGCTGCCCCTAGAAATACTAAAATTGCTTGATCGTACCCCATTGGTAATGACCGCCGCGAGAGGTACACTGTAGAGAATCTTTACCCATCTTATGAAAACTTCCCCCAGACCAAACCGGTCTAGAGTATAGAAAAGGTACGGCCACTCAACTCGGTCAAATGCCTTCTCTGCATCTAAAGAAATCACCAATCCCTGTATTGACTGCTGTTGGCATGCTTGAATTACGTTAAGCAGCCTCCTAACGTTATTGGAGGATCTGCGACCCTTTATGAAGCCCCTCTGATCCTCTTTAATAATAGAAGGAACACAGTCTCCAGCCTTAATGCAAGAGCCTTAGAAAGGATCTTAAAGTCCACATTTACGAGCGAGATGGGCCTGTATGAAGCACAGTCTTCCGGATCCTTCCCTTTTTTAAGGATAAGTGAAATATTGGCCTCTCTCAGAGATGGTGGGAGACAAACATGGCTGTATGAATCATTAAACATATTCAGCATCGGGCCTGACAGTATACTTATAAATTCCTTATAGAATTCACTGGGAAGTCCATCAGAACCGGGCACCTTTCCACTCTGAAGCTGCCTCACAGCTTCCTGCACTTCTTGCTCTGATAATGGGGCATTGAGAAAGGATTGTTGTTCGGGAGTCACACCCGGGAGCTTCAGATCTTTAAAAAAGGATTCCATTTTGGCCTGCCCCTCCTCACAATTCTCAGACTGATATAATTTAGAGTAGAATCTCTGGAACGCCGCATTAATCTTTTTAGAATCACATGTTAGGTTCACAGTCCCCTCCCTAATTGCTGTAATGGTTTGTGGGGCACTTCTCTTTCTGGCAAGGTACGCTAAGTATTTGCCTGGCTTGTCATCATGCTCGTATAACCTTTGCTTTGCAAAAGCCAGCTCCTTCTTTGTCGTCTACGTGAGCACAGAATTTAGTGCAGACTGCAGTGCCGTAATCCTCTGCAGTTTGACCAACAAGGGTCTGTCAAAATAGACCTTCTCAGCTGCCATCAACCGTGCTTCAAGGAGACGTTGCTGCTCACCCTTCTGCCGCTTCCCACTTGTGGAATATGAAATAACTAACCCCTGGAATAAGCTTTGGCAGTTTCCGAGAGAACAGATGAGCTATCAACTGAGCCTATGTTGATATCTAGGAATGCCCAAAATTCCCGAGAGAAATACTCCACAAACTTGCTGTCCATGAGAAGAAAGGGGTCCATTCACCAGTACCTTGAATCCACTGTTACATCCTTAATTTTAACCATGAGCTACACTGGAGCATGATCAGAGATGGCAATATTACCAATTGTACAGGATGCCACCAGAACCAGGGTTACCGCAGGGGTCAGAAAAAAATCAATCCTCATGTGACGTCTGTGTGGATTGGAGAAAAACGTGAAATCCCTACCTGTAGGGTGGAGACACCTCCAGACGTCCACCAATCCTAATTCCCCACACAAACCCAATAACTGTTTAGTTTGTGCAGAGGGTATCAAGGGGCCTTTAGGCAACCTGTCTATTGTGGGGTCCATGAGGCAGTTAAAATGTGCCGAGACTTGAGACTTATCAGTTTAGAAAAAGCATCTACCAAGAATTTAAGAGGATGAGCTGGGGGACAATAAACATTTAAAATGCCATATTCTTCCCCATTTATCAAGGCTTTAAGAATTACAAACCTCCCATATGTGTCTTTAACACATTCCAACAATTTAAGTGAGAGATTTTTCCTAATCAATATAGCCACTCCCCTACTTCTGGTAATAAATGATGAAAAATAAACTCTGTTAAAGCCATTCTGCTGTAATTTCAGATGCTCCTTTTCATCCAAATGTTACTCCTGTAACAAAGCAATATCCACCTTCTCCTTTCTAAGACTCAAGAGTACCTTCTTCTTCTTAATTGGTGAGTGATTTTCCTTGATATTCCAGGTACACCACTTAATCAAATCATTAGCCATAATCTTCTGCAATTATATTTAAATTCCAGAGAGGAGGAACCCGAACCACAAATTACTGAGCCTTAGTGTTGCATGATCCACCAAATATAAAAACTACATAAATTAATACCACTACATTTAACAAACATACAAAATTATTAAAACTAAAAAACAACAAAAACCAGAAAACAAACCAACATATAAAGCACCAATAGTGCTGAGTGGGGAACTCACCCCCTGCCTGGAGGGGGCAACTACCCATCCCGAACTGCCCATAACTAGGCATCTAACCACCTCAACCACCTTCACTTCTCCCAGCTAGAGCCGCATCACAAGCACAAGCTAAAAAGAATAAACACCCCATAGAATATCAATATGAATAAAAAAAACATTCTTTGATAAAAAAAAGGGGAATAAATACCCCACCCATCCTTTGGTATGTCCTAACTTAGAAATTTAAAATGTACATCTTAACCACTGCCAGACATAGTTTGAATGAAATTATTATCAATAGAGGGAAAAAAAGGGGAAAAACAAAGTTCCGACCGAATTTCCTCCATTTCTTTTACAGAATGATAAACGCATACCCAAGCGACGATATTTATCCATACTATAATTGTTTAAATTAGGTTAGTTTGTCCACAAAGTCTCTTGCCTTCTCTGGTGTGTCAAAGAGATGCATGGATCCATCTAAGGTGACCCGAAGCACTGCCAGATATCTCAGGGAGTACTGAATCCCAATTTCCTTCAGTCTTCTCTTGACACCATCATAAGATATTCATTTCTGGATCACCACCGCTGAAAAGTCCTGAAAAAGCATGATCTTAGACCCCTCATAAATTAGGGCCTTTGGATCTTTCCCCTGGAGTCTGGAAGTCTCCACGACTCTCTCCTTATCCCGGTAATGATGGAACCGCACCAGAAAAGGACGCGGGCTTTGACCCAGACCCGACCTCCTTGCTGCGACCCAGTGAGCCCTCTCTATCTTCAATCCTCTCATGCCAGTCTTAAAGTCAAGGAATTTCAGAAGCCAACCTTCAACAAATTTTGCAGGCTGCTCACCTTCCTTACCCTGAGGCAGACAGATGATCCAAATGTTTTTTCTCCTGCTCCTGTTTTCAAGATCATCCACTTGGTCACACAAATTATGAACCTGCGTCTTCAGGGCTTGGATCTCTTCCTTGAATGAACTGGCATCAGCTTCCACCACTGTGACCCTGTGCTCCACCTCATCCATCCTCTTCTCCAGGTCTCCCAGCTACTGCTCATGCTTCTGCAGCATGAGAGAGATTGGAGCCAGCGTATCTTCAATCTGTTTCCCCAACATCTCACGAGATTTCGAGAGCTGGTTCACCAGGTCCTGGAGAGTAATCTGCTCTGAGGCTGCTGCAGGCTGAGCTGCAGGCCCGGCCTCAGATGCTCCTCCTCCCTTTTTAGGCATTTCTGGACAGCTGAAAATACAGGTAAGTCAATTTTTAAATGTTGCTTGGGGCTCCACAATCTTTCCAACACCCCAAGAAATCCTGAGGACCTGGGTAGGGTGGGTTAAAGGACTGTCCTGCTCCTGCTGCGATGCGAAGCTCTGCAGTGTGATCTTCTCAGATCGCTGCCATCTTAGATCCCCCAGATGAATATTATTAGGAGCTCGAGATATGCAAGGGCTGAATACAAGGCTAATGTAAACTGTTAATAGTTCATCCAACCCATACACTGTTGGAGTTCTGTGATATTCCCAGATAATGGAAGTTCCCTGGCTTTTGACTTTACTAAGTCTACCACTATGTCTGTTGTCTTGATAGTATAGCCCAAAGACTTTAATCACTGTCTTTGAAAAAATTTACACTTATCATTAAGCACAAACTTTGCAATACTTTTAAGTCTCTCATACCCTTTCTGTCTTCTTATTATTTAGTGGATCTATGGATGAGAATATTTTCTATCTTGCAAAACAGATTAGGGGATAAGATCTGTTCTTGGATCAGGATTTGGATCCACCCTAGGATTGTAAAGTTGCCACTCCATAGGCCAGGGCATTTTCTGAAAAGCTGAGAATTAAAGCTAGCTTCTCAGGTTCAGGGGCTGAATTCCTCCCTGGAACAGAATCTCCAGGAATAGAGTACTGTGGGATCAGGAATCAGTGTCCCCTGGAAGTGGATGATACAACCTGAATTGGTGATCCATTCTGACACTATTAGGTAATCAGATTTCCTACTGGGATTGAACAAGCTATACCATGGGGATTGACCATTCCTGGATTGGAAATCAATCCATCACCTGCCCTACCTCCCTGTCCTAAAGAGAAGAACACCCCTATTAATCTATATGCAGGCTTGCTGACTGTTATTAACTTGTCACCTCTTCTAAGGAGCCCCTGCCCAAAACGGTGTCCAGCCAGCCAATACCAGCTTGCCAATGCCAATTGCCATATAGGCTCAACCATAGTTCCTCCCATTGCTAACTCCACCCACACACCAAGGAAATAATGAAACCTGTATGTCTCAGTGAGACTTCAGCAATCTGATTGCTTATGGCAACAGGCCATTACTTGCCCTGGTTAAGTCCCATATCATTTATCTTGTTTTGGATTTCTAATCACTACAAATTCACAAACAAAAGTCTGCAAAATGTTTGTAAACTAATGTAATTGTAAGGTCTTCCTACAGGGCTATTCACTTCCACTGACCACAAAGTTTGGGCTATTTTGTCAGTTTTACATCCACCCCATGAAAATCTTAAAAAGAAACTTTGAAAAAATGTTACATTCTAATGTTCTTAAAAATATCTCCTGCATGTGCCTGCAGGTGTTGTGGTGTTTAAATATGCCATTTTATTTCATTTTATATCCTGCGTCTGTGGAATTAGTCTAGACTGCCTATAAAGATCACATCACCACAATAATAAAAAACTGGGATGTTTGGCTGGATTGGCACAATATAATCCAACTGACTTCAAATGATGAATGATACATGACAGAACCTGGAACAGAATAAAAAAACAAAATAGAATCTTTAATACAATAGGAAAATTAATTTTATCGTTCCTCATGGTGCTATAGAATGAGTTATTGTCACCCATGGTTTAAACAGTATTCAACTGATTACATCCATGTATAATATTTCTGGCCTATTTTCAACACATTTTCTCTGCTTTCCTGTGTTTCTCTGGGACACAGACCAAAAATAACCACCAGGTAACATGTATAATTCTGTCCATTGGCGAAGTCATTTTGAATAGATTGTTGGAAATGGTTTAGAACTGAGTTTTGTTAATAGTGAAAGCAATAATTGCTCCTTTTCAAGGAGTTACATTTTAATTCAGCATTCATGTCCTCACTTGTTGATCCTCTATTTCTAGCCAGAGGTTTATCAAGTAGCCTCCAGGACTTGGCTGCCACAGTTTGATACAGCTGTAATTACATAATCTAGTTGTAAACAGTACAAAGTAATGTGGAAATATGTTCCAGTTGACTGTTGGGGAGAGTATCCTGCTGTGGGGAGTATCCCTAAAGATTGGAAAATTTTTGGTGGATATGAACAAATCTCTCTTGCAACTTCTTTGAAGCCATTTTAAAAGACTTTTCAAAGTCTAGTGGGTGAGCTCACTTTGATTCAAATAGCTTAGCCCAGTAGAATAGTGGGTGTGGGTTAAACCAGCATTAGTAATCTAAAATGAAATAACTTAATTAAATAAAAAAGAATTGCAGATGTTGCGGATCCAAAACACACAAAAGCACCAATTGCTGGAGAAACTCTGCAAGTCTGGCAGCGTCTGAGGAGAGAAAACAAAGTTAATGTTTTGAGTCTAGTGACCCTGCTCCAGAAATCTACTGTTCTGATGAGTCAATGAACTTGAAATACTAATTTTGTTTTCATTTCATTGATGCTGTCAGACCTGTTGAGTTTCTCCAGCAATTTCTGTTTTTGTGTATAATATTGTTCCTTTTTATAACCTGGATGTGCAACGTTTTGGAGAAGGCAATTTCTGGAATAGAAAGAAAGAAGAGCAAAAGAGGCGTAAGAAAAGAAGAAAAAGTTAATGATAATTTATATGCATTTATTTTTAGTAAATTAAGCAGAGACAAACCCACTTAGGGATTTTTAACATAAGCTGAGTTAACTATGCTACAGTTGGCAGCATTTTTACCTTTTTGTGCCAGAAGGTTGTGTGTGATCAAGTCTTACTCCAGGGACGTGAGCAGAAAAATCTAGGCTGACATCAAGGGGATGCTGCACTGGATGGGGTGACTTTCATATAAACTTTTATTTGGGATGTTAGACCCACTGGCACTGATTAGAAGGTCAGACTGATTATCCTCAGTCTGTATGTTTCTATGTTCCTTTGTCCTATGTGCTATGTTCCAACCTTTTGGTTAATAGTCATTCCTGAACGTGACTTTCTACCACTGATCTTTTTCAGAGCTTGTTGTGTGCAAATTGACTGTTGTATTTTCTGCATTGTAACATTGCCAAAATTTTGAAAATCCATATTGGCTGTAAAGTGATTTGGGCACCCTGATATTGTGAAAGCCTAGCCTTTCTCTCTTTCAATTCAAGGCTTGAGTCAATATGAGTTACATCAAATCTGGGGTCACTTGAACATTCGCAACAGGAATGCAGTGACATTTCCTCATGTCTTGTTATTAGTGTCAAATCTTGAGCTGTTTCAAGTGATTACCATGGACTGAATCTTGTGTTTCTTTGGCCAAGTGAAGTCAAGTTGGATTGTATGGAATGATTATTCCAGTAAGGTTGAGCAAGTTTTCTCACTGTGTCTTTCCAAATTTGCTTCATCGATTATCTACCACATTCCTAAAGCATCTCTCACTTTTGATTTCTGCCCCATCTTAATACGCACCTTCTCCAAATCAACATGAAACTTAGCAGATATCCCAGAATGCACTGGCATTCCTTGTCCCACACCATCTTTAAAAACTCGTTGGGAATGTGGACTAGCCACGATCAGTCCGTAACTATACTGCACAGTTCTTGATGTTAACTCTATGCATGATAGAGAGGGGAAATGAGCATCAGGAATGGTCCTTGAGGTCCTGTTGAATGAGATGGCACCAATTCAGAACTTCCATCTCCTGCAGGATCATCGGTTGAGGTAATGAGACCAGAACAAAGGGGATTGATGAGCGCAGAGCGGTGGATGTGATCTATATGGACTTCGACAAGGTTCCTCATTTAAACTGGTTAGCAAGGTTAGATCTCATGGAATACGGGGAGAACTAGCCATTTAGATACAGAACTGGCTCAAAGGTAAAAGACAGAGGGTGGTGGTGGAGGGTTGCTTTTCAGACTGGAGGCCAGTGACCAGTGGAGTGCCTCAAGGATCGGTGCTGGGTCCACTACTTTTCATCATTTATATAAATGATTTGGATATGAACATAGGAGATATAGTTAGTAAGTTTGCAGATGACACCAAAATTGGAGGTGTAGTGGACAGCAAAGAAGGTTACCTCAGATTACAATGGGATCTTGACCAGATAGACCAATAGGCTGAGGAGTAGCAGATGGAGTTTAATTTAGATAAATGCGAGGCGCTACATTTTGGGAAAGCAAATCTTAACAGGACTCATACACTTAATGGTAAGGTCCTAGGGAGTGTTGCTGAACAAAGAAACCTTGGAGTGCAGGTTCATAGCTCCTTGAAAGTAGAGTCACAAGTAGATAGGATAGTGAAGGTGGTGTTTGGTATGCTTTCCTTTATTGGTCAGAGCATTGATTATAGGAGTTGGGATGCCATGTTGCGGCTAAGCAGGATGTTGGTTAGGCCACTTTTGGAATATTGCATGTAATTCTGTTCTCCTTCCTATCAAAAGGATGTTGTGTAACTTGAAAGGGTTCAGAAAAGATTTATAAGGATGTTGCCAGGGTTGGCGGTTTTGAGCTATAGGAAGAGGATAAATTGGCTGGGATTGTTTTCCCTGGAGCATTGGAGGCTGAGGGGTGACCTTATAAAGGTTTATAAAATCATGAGGGGCATGGATAGAATAAATGGACAAAGTCTTTTCCCTGGTGTGGGGGAGTCCAGAACTAGAGAGTGTAGGTTTAGAGTGAGAAGGGAAAGATACACAAAGGACCTAAGGGACAATTTTTTCACACAGAAGGTGGTGCGTGCATGGACTGAGCTGCCAGAGGAAGTGGTGGAGGCTGGTACAATTGTAACATTTAAAAGGTATCTGGATGGGTATATGAGTAGGAAGGGTTTAGATTAGATTAGATTACTTACAGTGTGGAAACAGGCCCTTCGGCCCAACAAATCCACACTGACCCGCCGAAGCGCAACCCACCCATACTCACTCTCCTATATTTACCCCTCCACCTAACACTACAGGCAATTTAGCATGGCCAATTCACCTACCCTGCACATTTTTGGACTGTGGGAGGAAACCCACGCAGACACAGGAAGAATGTGCAAACTCCACACAGTCAGTCGCCTGAGGCGGGAATTGAACCGGGTCTCTGGCGCTGTGAGGCAGCAGTGCTAACCACTGTGCCACTGTGCCGCCCGTTTAGAGTGATATGGGCCAAGTGCTGGCAAATGGGACTAGATTAGGTTAGGATATCTGGTCGGCATGGACAATTTGGACTGAAAGGTCTGTTTGCGTGTTGTCTATCTCTATGACTCTATAACATGCCTGCAAGGTCGAAGGTTGCCTCTCAAGCTGAACCAGTCTCAGTCCTACACTGTAGGAAGAAGATCAATGCCATTCTCCATTTGCAAGGATATGTTCGACCATTTTTCTCTGACATCTCACATTCACTGTATCTCTGCTACTATACCCACCTCCCACCAAGGTTCATGCTTTATCACTCTCACTTCCCCAATTCATTCTCATTCACCCCAAGCTCAATGTAGTTACCCTGCATGCTCTCTGCAGCGCCCATTAGTCACCCTGGGTACCTCCCAAACTGCACCAACAATAATAGCAGTGCCACCCGTTGTCACTGCTCTTGATAGCTGCCTCACTCTCATTCCTGAAGGAATACAGCCCACAATAAGGCAGAAAGACTCATGATGAATCTGTGTTGTCCAACATTCAGCCCCTCAGCCCTCATGAGGATAGCATCCTGACTCTGAACAGCCTGAGCAGGACCTGGACTGGTATCTAAGATTGCCCTTGACTTACAATTCAGAAACCTTGAGTAAACAATGACCTAGGTAAAACAATCTGAAGGGCTTTTGCCCGAAACGTTGATTTCGCTGCTCGTTGGATGCTGCCTGAACCGCTGTGCTCTTCCAGCACCACTAATCCAGTAAACAATGACCTACTTCATTGCTTTCAGTCTGTGCTAAATAGCATGGCAAAAGAGCAGTAATATAACAAAATAAAACTATAGATGTTGGAAATCTGAAAGAAAAACAAAAGCAGCTGGAGAACCTCATTCGGTCTGGCAGCAATTGTGGAGAGAAATCAGAGAAAGTATTGAGTCCAACGATCTTTCTTCAGAACAACAACAATATGAGCCTGGTATCTCTGGCAGAGGGGGCAGCATGCAATAAGGCAAAACAAGTCAGTTCAAAGCAAGGATGGTGTGAGTATCGATGTGGGCTCAGAGTGAGTGAGTGTTGTGAAAGGGAGTGAAAAACCTGGAGATGTAGCCTGGCCCAATCCATGTCCCTGAGCGGACAGTGTCCTTACTGCAGCATTACCATGGTAGGTGCCCCTGGACCCCAATCAGCAGCATCCTGTAAGTCGTTCAGAGATATCCCAGGATGGTTCTTAGAGGCTGGCATCTATCAGATGCAAGTATCTGGGGAAGTTGAATACATGTTTATGTTGGGGGATTTGGTGACAGTAATACAGTGGAGTGCCAAGAGAGGTGATTAAATTCTCTCTTGTTGAAAATGATCACTACCATCCCCTTGGGTGGTGTGAACATTATGTGCCACTTATCAGTTAATGCTTAGTTGTCCAATTTTTGCAACATTCACATATGGACTGCTTTATTTTCTGAAGCATTTTACGTGAAACTGAATACTGCTTAGTCATGAGTGAACATCCCCACTTCTTACCTTGTGATAGTAGGGAGGTTATTGCTGAAGAAGTTGTGTCCAGGACTCTGCCCTAGGCAGAGTCTAGTGAGTTAAGATGATTAGGTTTGGCTTCAGCCAGTGGAGAGTCTTTCTTTGATTCATACTGACATCAATTTTACTAGGGCTTTTTGGTGCTACACTCAGTAAAATGCTGACCTAATACCAAGGTAAGTCACTCTCATCTTATCTCTTGCTTTGTTCCTTGTCTGGACACAAGTTCTTATGATGTCTAGAGTCTGGGTATATGTTAGATTCCAAGTTGAGTATTTATGTAATTCGTGACGCCTGCTGGCAATGTTTCCATCACTTTTGTTGATTGGCTGCAGCTGAGAGAAAACTCATTCATTGATATGAACTTCATTAGCAAGGCTAACTTTATTGGGCATCTCTAATAGTGCAGAGGGAAGTTGAGAGTCAATGCTAGAGTCACATACAGGCCACACCAAGGAAGGATGGCAGATTTTCTTCCATTGATGGCGTTAGTAAATCAGATAGACTTTGATGACTATCAACAGTAGTTATAAGGTTGCCATTAGGCTAGCTTTTTATTTCAGATTTTTGTTTAATTAAAATCTCACCATCTGTCATTGTGGATTCATATCCATGTACCCAGAACATTAGCTTACAGTTCTGCATTACTAGTCCGATGACTTTACCACTACAGTACCAAATCCCTGAAAATTTTTCTTTTGTCCTGTAAATGCCAATGTTGAAGGTGTACTGGAACCATTTCTCTATCAGTTTCAGAGTGTATGCATTCAGCACTGCAGTCAGGGTGTAATCAGGACTGTGATAGCCTTTCATTATATCCAGTATGCTCTTCCATATCCTGGTATCATGAGCAGTAAATCGATTCAACTGGAGCCCAGCATCTACAATGATTGGGACCTTAGGGGGTGGTGGAGATAAATTAACAATTCAGCATTTCTGACAGAAAATTCTGGTTAATGCTTCAGCCTTGACCTTTCTTGTCAGATGTTGACCTCTGTGAAACATTTGCCTGAGAAATGCAACCTCAGAATGTCATTGAGTTTATACATCTCAGTCCAAGTGTGATATCTTCCATTAACTGAGTAAGATTTCCTAGATTATGTTTCCATTTAATTGATCCAATGGTATATCATTCATTTTGAAGTATCCTAATTTGAATACTTGATCGTGTCAGTAGTGATGGTTGGTTATTGAATATACATCTATGTCAGACTGAATTCATCCATAACTTTATCAAATAGTTCTGATTTAAAGTGCAGTCTATTACTTCATGTGAAACAGTAACGTACAAAATAGAATATATTAGAATTTCTGGTTAAAGTGGTATAGCTTCTGGTTATGAACATTTGTAAGCCACTTGACACGAAGAGTGTTAAATCCAGGCAATAGCCAAGATGTAAAGAAGATATAATTTGGATTAAAAACATTTAGCCATGTTTCCTTCATGAATAAATGATGGTAGACCAAGCTGGCATGGAATAAGAACAAACATTAAAAATATAATCTAAAGAATGAATCTGCTTGATATTTTTGATGTTAATAATTGTGAATTATATCCTATTTGGAATAATTTCTTTATTTGACTGTTTCTCATTCATTACTCCAGCAGTAAAAGAAACATAAGCAATTTTTACAATCCTTACAGAATGACGTCCTACTTGAAAGAACAACAGTTCCTTTGGTGATATCAAATGGCTGACAATCTTTGACACCATTACTTCATCTAATAAATGTTAAGATTTCTCACTATAAATTTGTAAGCAGCATAGTGTGTGTGTGCGTGTGTGTGTCTGTGTGTATTTATGGGTGGGGTGGCACTGGTGAGTGTGGTAAAATGGATTAATAAGCACATTCAGCCTCTCACTCTATTTTATGCACAGCAGCCCCATCTCTCACTTGCTAGCAATAACTCCAGCCTCTGGTTTGTAACAGTTGCCCAAAATTGGCAGGAATGGCTGACTGGTACAAGACTAGCACTCTGCTGTTGTCAGCATAGCAGGCATTCACAGACATAACCTTCTGTGTATGGTCATACACCAATTGCCTATTCAGTCAGTGCAATCTATGTAGTTGCAATTCATCTCCCCATTCACATGTGACATTCACTGTGGCAGAGATAGGAAGGCAACAGGGTTCAGGTATTTCCCAGTCTGCTGAATTAAACTCCCCTCCTGCCTTCAAAACAGGTGAGTGGGAATAATGTGAGTTTCCCTTGTGCAGTTCAGCTGGGAATAATTCAGAAAGAATCTGTCAAGTCAAAAATGGCGGGTCATATGAAAAATCAGCCTTAAACATTCTTTGAAAACATTATCTGCCTGCTGCTTACATTTCCATCATCTGCACAATTTGGAGATGCTGGTGTTGGACTGGGATGTACAAAGTTAAAATTCACACAACACCAGGTTATAGTCCAACAGGTTTAATTGGAAGCACTAGCTTTCGGAGCGCTGCTCCTTCATCAGGTGGTTGTGGAGGACACAATTGTGCCTTACAATGGTGTTCTCCACAACCACCTGATGAAGGAGCGGCACTCCGAAAGCTAGTGCTTCCAATTAAACCTATCGGACTATAACCTGGTGTTGTGTGAATTTTAACATCATCTGCATGACACACGTGTGCTTTGATAGTTTTGCAGTCCCAGGCTAGAAATTGTCAGGAGTAGTCTGGCTATCATTTTTGCAGATCTTGAGCTAAATTTCGCAACCCCTGATTTAAGAAGTGATGGAATAGTTTGTTTAATAAAGGATTCTTGTAGAATCTCCAGAACAAACAGAAAGGAGTGAGAAATGTGACAAACCTATTTACTTTCAGCAGAACAGCCGACACTAGCAAAAGGAAAATAGGCTGAATTTCTTTCTTTTGTGTTGTAATTTGTAACACTGTGTTCCTTACAATAACATCCTCAAAGCAACATTTTCATGAAACATTTTTATTAGGTTAATGTGTGATGTCAGCATGGTTTCATTTTAGCTTTTGGATACTTGTATATGTTGAAGCCTTTCAGTGGAATACTGCAACGCGTGCTGGAATGCATTAAGTCAATTTTGAGAAATGCAATTTTGAGAAAGTATTATTGGATTGGAATTTTGTGTATTCCATTTATAATGTTAGCACTGAAGTTTTTGGTTCTGACACTTCATAAATTTGAAAATAATATGCTATTACATGGTCAGCCAATCTGTGGTCTGCACGGCAATTTTAAATCAGTTATATGGTGACACACAGCTATGCCTTTAACATTTTTATTTACTGTGCTGTTTTAACATCTGTGCAAAATATTGTGAAAACACATGTACGCATAGGGCAATCAGTACAAAATGTCAGATCTTGGCTAACTGCACTGAATTGGCCACACCTTACCTCTGCTAGTGGATTATACTAGACAAAGGTTGGCTCAGGCGAAATGGGCAGTGATCAGAAAGTGTTTTTGTTAGGATTTCACTGCACAGTTGTGCAAGATCAAAAGACTGCGCTTTTAATACCTGTAAACATATATCTGACTGGTTTAATATTTGTGGGCATGTGGAAATTTTTACAGAAATTGTGGGTCTCAGCCAAAATACGCTTGCCTTTACATACATTGCCTTTAGCACAGTAACATAGGTTTAAGGGCTTATCAAATGCAGTATCAGGGTGAAGTTTGACTATGTAATATGCTAATGAGATACAGTATGCCTCGTGAAAGAAGTCATCGAATGCAAATGATCTTGTTTTCTCTTGCAGCCTCATGGCAAAATGAAGTCTCTGAGAAATGTTTCTTAAATAATTGTTGGTCTTTTCTTATCCTCACAAGACCTGCTGAATATTCATTAGTAGCATGAAACCAAGATTATATCAAATAGTGATGCTATGTGAGTAAGGACATCATCAATGACTAAAATTTGATGAAGTTTTTTTAAAAGAAAGGCAGAGAACTAGTAAAGAGGTTTAAAAAAAGTAGGTTGATAATTCTAGGGTAAGGCTACTTTTTGCTCTGCTGCTGAAAATGGTAAAGGAATGAGAAGCTGTGGAAGGACTTGATAAAAACCAAGGATTTTAGATTCACTCAGTTAGGGATAGGAATTTTCTGTTTTAATTTTGCCAACCACCGACAGTTATTTTTTTTCAACCAGAAAAGCCCTAGGTTCTGGAATTCCCTTCTTAAAGTTCCCTACTTTTCTACCTCACAATCCTCCTTTAATGTTTTCCTGAAAAAGCACCTCTTTGACCAGGCTTTGGGTGACTTTTCACAACATCCATTGGCTCAGCTTTTTTGTTTCCTTGCACCCCTGTGGAGTGCTTTGGAATATTTCTTTAAAAAACCTATTAATATTAATTATTATTCTAAAAGTTCAGTTCAACATTGTGAAATTATGAGCATGAACTATAGAGGACTGATAGAGCCTTGAGGAAGTCTAGCCGAGAGATGATGTCAGAAGCATGTTTATTGGTCTTGGTGGAGGTGAGGTAAGATCAGCTCAGGATAGAGGCTGGTGCTTTTGCAGAGCTACATATAGATAGTATTGGTGACTAATAGTCTAGGATTAATGTGTACAATTGAACATTAATAGAGAATAATCTGAAACTTAATCAAGAATTGTAGGGCTGTTACACAGATCTGCTTAATGGCTGGACAACTTTGTTCCATGCCACTAACTAATTACTGGTTAGGCCCAGGTGTAGACAAAGATTGAAGCAAGTCATGTTGCAATGTGGCACTGTTGATTGGTGAGTCATTGGGTGGGTTGAAGTCAGAATGGAAGAAGCCTGTTTTACTTATTTGCCATAATGTCATGTCTTAATTTCAATGGATTTTTACTTTTATTGCACTGTGTAATGAAACCTATAAATATTATTAGGAATATTGAATACAAAAGCAGCAAAATAATGATGAACCTTTCCAAAAGTGTGGTTAGAACGTAACAAGAGTACTATGCTCAGTTTACAGCAAGGGAATGGGACTGATTGGATTGCTGTGCAGAGAGCTGGCGTATTCTTGAAAAGCTGAATTTTGTCCATCTGTGCCATAATGACCCTTGTGACTCTATGGGTGTAAGTCATTTTACATGTGGTCATGTGCAAAAAGAATCAAATGGTACGGGAAATTTTTCTATTTTGCTTTTTTTTCCCCAAGAAAGTGAAGGTGGCAGAATGAAAGGTTTAGCTATTATTTACATTCTTTTGACACTGCCCAATAAGAGAAAGCATGTCTGATTTTTTGATTTATTATTTTGTAGTTGTAGCTTGTCTGTGTAAATCAGCACTTACATAAGCCAATACAATATTGACATGACAGTACAAGTTTGTTGATTAATTCTAGATATGTTGAAAGATTGATATCAACAGCACTTTTGTACACATTAATCTGAACAACAAGGAGTGATATTGATATCTGGTTTTGCAGAAGAGATCTTAGCTGCAATTTTGACTGGATTTGTTTGAGTTACTATCATTAATAAATTTTAGAAAACCATTCTATATACTATACAATTTTGTTTTTAAAACGTTAGTGTAGGGCTACATCTGAACAATTTATCAGATTTGGTGCCATCTTTGATAGAAAAGTAATTGAATGTGTTAAAGCACCAAACCATAGTCTGACATAATGACTCCAATATTTGTCCATCTTTCAGAGGAGGCTAAAGACCCATCTATCAAAAGAAGGATGGATGGATGCAGTGAGAACCAACTGATACACTGCTATTGATGTTAAACTTCGTTCAATGTTCTTTAGACAACTTAATTGGTTTAACTCATACTTAATCATTCTTTAATACTTACGGCATTTGCATCCAAACTGGAATTTGTTTGATCATAATACAAGTTAATTAAATATGCATATTATGCTAAAATAACAAAATTTTAAATACCTATTAAATATATTGAAAATGAAACAATATTGGCTCCAACTCTCTCCGGAATACTCCTAAAACAGTCAGTATTGCATGCAAAAGAATTCCAGTCACACATCAGATATACTTAAGATTTTGTTTGCATATCCAACATCAGACATCACCTCTATTCTGCAATTCGAACACACCAACCAATTCCTCCTTAATGTCAAGCTGATGAGCTGGTCACAGGAGTTTGGAATCAAGTCCGTGGCTGATTGAAAATTTGATACTTTACTCAGGTCATAGTTCATAACTGATGAGCCTGCTCGGCTCACTTATGGAATCTAAAGAGGTATATCTGTCACTGGGAGCTGGAAGTTTTAGTGTTTGGCTTTAGATAAACCTGCAAGTGAATAATCTAATTGGTAGGCTCTGCCAGCACCTTTAGCCTTGAACTTGATTTTTAATTGTAGAAAATGGAAGGAATCACTTTGAAAGTTGGTTATCTAATATGCATTTGTAACAGATAAGATTTTCTGTAAGACAATCCAAGCTGGTAATTTTCAATTAGATTGACTAAAAATGGGCTATGTGGAAAATTGATCGTTTTAATATGAGATCCTGAAACATCACATTCACTTACATATCTAGTCATTAGAATGCAACCATAGATATATGTGAAGAAAATAATGGTCTGCAATCACTACTTGCTGTTCCTTTCAATGAAGTTCATGCAAGCAAATAGCTTGAAATCAGCAGTCCATTGTTACAACACTTCTGGAAGCTTGTCATGATGACAGAACAAAATTAAACAATCAAGTATTTGTAATCTGGAAGATAAATGGATCTCACCAGCTTGCCAATGTCCATTACATATAATGCTGCTCTGAAGATCAGTAAATTTTAATCATTTGTATGAGTTTCAGAATATTTTTGATTGTCTAATTCCCTTGTGCATGAAACAGTTTGCAACAAATCACTGGAAATATGACTGGACAATATTAAGATATTATAGCAATTATGTACAACTGGATTACATTGAGGAACATCTGCAGAAAATGAAAGGATTATTTATAACAGCTGTCAATTTACTTTTTTCAAGGAAAACAAAATAAAAGAGGGATAATTTGAGCCATAAGAGCAATACATGCTTTGAAATCAAGCTGTTGAAGCTATCTCCAAACTAGTGCCAGCATGTTTTTAGTAATGTCCACTTTAATGTGCCTCTTGTTAACAGCTATAATCACACATAAACAATCAAATGTCAAATGTCTGAAATTTACAAAGTGTTCTCTTCAGGTCTCAGTCATAGTTAGAGTTAGATTGTATTTGAATAGCGGTATGGGTGTGGGTCAGTGGGATGGCTTTATAGTTACCCCAGACTGAGAGCACATTTTAAGTCGACTAACCTTCGCTGGGTAACTGTTAAGGTGAGCAAATTGAAATTTTGACTCTAACCTGGAGTTAGAAATTTTTCAGAGGGTTCCAGATACTGGGTAATTGCCCATTAGAGAATTAAACTTTCTGGGTAATTACCATGTCTTCAGAGTGTCAGCAGTTCCAAAGTGTGCTGAGGTGCATCTTTCAAATAGGTCCTTCTCTGACTGTCCAGAGACGAGGAAATCTGGCCTGACATTTTTGCTTGCTATAACTTACACTGTAGTTATTCTGCCGCTGCTGATCTCAGACTGGTGTCATGATGCATAATGCACAGCCAGCAGATTTTATCCAGAATGCAAGAGGCCCTGGCAGAAATCTGAAATCATCTCCTAGGCCACTAACTAAAATTTTAGGTGATCCTCTCCAAACATTAAAAATATTTCACTCAAATAGTTAATAACTTCAAAGCTCAGAATTTAGAATAGTTTTATAACAAGCTGGAATGAGGTTTACACATGGTTAAGATTATACACATGTATTTTTACCACCCAGCTGGATTTACAATTGCAAAAGGGGGAGATAGTGGTGTCTTGGTAATCTCACTGGACTAAGAATCTAGAAGCCCGAAATAATGCTTTAGGGGCACAGGTTCAAATTCCACCACCACAGCTGGTGGAATTTAAAATCAATCTGGAATGTACACTAATGTCAGTATTGGTGACTGTAAAAGCAATCCTCAATTGTTGTCAAAACCCATCTGGTTCACTTCAGAAAGGGGATATTTGCCATTCTTAGCTGGTCTGGCCTACATGTGACTCCATAACCCCATTGGTGTGACTGACTCTTAACTGCCCTCTGAACTGGTTTAGCAAGACACTCGGGTGAAGGGCAAATAGAGATGGACAACAGGAGAAAGTCACCAGCGACGTCTGCTGCCATGAAGGAACAAGGAACCATGCATACTGCACCTGCATGAAATCAAATGCCAGTTCTTCTGAATGCAATTGCACAATAAAACATGTTACCTGGGTTTTACAATTACCTTCAACCAACAAATATGGTAACCTTTCAATGTTCATAGAGAAGCCAAAAGCTTATATCTTTGAGACTGGAGCAGTATCACCATACTGTATGACCAACAATGGCTTGTGGTCAAAAACTCTAATTCCCATCCTGACTGGATTAAAGATTATCCTTTTACCTCTGGAGACCTTCTGCACTGAAGGATCTTGGCTAGGAGTTCCTTTAACGACCATGTCCAGCAATCCATGAATCCAATATCAAGATCTTTGTGGCAATCAGGCCCTCTTTTGTAGCAGTCAATATGCCACGTTCTGTGATTTTAATTGTTCAGCAGCATGGTTAGGGTGGCAGTTGGTTAAGGGTTTGGGGTGCTATGGGTACAGAGTCAGCCTGCTATGTGTGTGAGGCACATACTGTGCCAGATAATTGGGATACGAGGTAAATGAGATGGGGTGGGTTCCAGGTAGATAGATTGCCGGTGTGTGAAATTTGTTGGATGCAAGTGCGTGGGGTATCCGGTCAGTGAAGTGGATAGGGTGTCAAGTGGGTAAGATGAATGAGTAGGTATAGAATCGGGAGGGAAGGGGTGCTGTTATGTCCAGCAGTGAGGGGGTGGAGGTCGTGGGTTTGCAGATATCAGGTTGGCAGGCTGGGTTTGGGTACGGGGGGATTAAGCAGGGAATCTTTAGTCTGGGTTGGTGAGATTGTCAGGTCTGGCAGGGTGGGGAGTGTGCTGGTTTGGGCTAGGATCCAGTTGGGTTGGCTCTGTGTGGTCGGGTCTGGGAATGCAGTCAGGCTGGTGATGATGGAGAGGGAATTGGTCAAATCAAGGGTTGTCACGTCCAATAGGGAGGATAGGAGTGATGGGGGATTTGTTAGTCTCAACCAAGTCTGTTGGAGGGTGAGGGGTATTATCTCTGACAGGGATCCAGGTTCGATTCCAGCCTTGGGCGACTGTCTGTGTGGAGTTTGCACATTCTCCCTGTGTCTGCGTGGGTTTCCTCCGGGTGCTCCGGTTTCCTCCCACAGTCCAAAGATGTGCAGGTTAGGTGAATTAGTCATGCTAAATTGCCCATAGTGTTAGGTGAATTAGTCAGGGATGAATGTAGGAGAATGGGTCTGGGTGGGTTGCTCTTTAGAGGGTCGGTGTGGACTTGTTGGGCCGAAAGGCCTATTTCTACAATGTCGGGAATCAAATCTACCTTCTGAGAGAAGAAATTCTCCTCATCACTGTTTTAAATGAGTGACCCTTAATTCTGACAATATGCCCTTTGATCGTCTGGTCTCCCTTGAGTGAAATTAACCTTTCTACATCTAACTTGTGAAGTCCTCAAAGAATCTTAAAAAAGTTTCCTGGACCTGAAACATTAACTGCTTTCTCTCAACAGATGCTGCCCAACCTGCTGAGATTTTCCAGCAATTTCTGTTTTTGTTTCTGATTTCCAGAATCGGCAGTTCTATTGTTTTCTTGTTTTCCCTAAGATGCTTGCGAGTTTCAATAAGACCATCTCTCATTCTTCTAAACTCCAATGAATACAGGACCAACTTAATGAGCGGGCAGATATAAGCTGTGCAGAGAGAAATGGTTAATACTTCAGATCTCAGAACCACTTCACACACAATGGCATTGACTTAAAATGCCCAATCTTCACATTTTTCTGTAATTTTCTCAGTTATCCAATCCAGACAGTACATCGTATAATTTTCCATATCAATAAAATATTTCATTTACTAACAAGATAATTAGAGTACACCAATTAAACAAGGAACTGCTTCTGTAATGTTTTTAAAGGAATGTTTGGTGACTTTCTTTTGATCTGGTTATTCACAGGTAGACAACTGGACACTTACTGAAATGTTTATTTTTGACAATAAATTCATTTCTCAGTACAGTTAAAAAAAAACTACACCAGATTATAAGAGATTAGCTATTTTAAATATGTTCAGGAATATGTTTAATGGAAAAAGTACAGAATCTATTACATCCTTGTATGTTGGTTCATTCAAGATATTATGTTTGTAAGAGTAAAAAGGAATTTTATCTGATATTTACTGCAGCACATCCAGTATTCCCAAATTGGGTCAAAGTTGACACTATTCAATAACAAAACAGTAATTATGGATCTTCACATTTTGATAGTTGAAAATTAAATCCTATTGAATACAGTTTGAAAGAAGGCTCAGGAATATAACTTTGTTGAAAAATGGCTTCTTGCAATATTTTGGGTGAACTCTATCAATTCATTATAAGGACCCGAATTCAGTTTCCTCATTTTTAATTAGATTACATTAATTAGTCAAGATATTGAATCATCTCTGTTGAATGTAAAACATTCCCGAAGGCCACAGGAAATGAATCATGAAATTCTTGACCCAATTTTGCTGAAGTTATCATTTGTGAACACCATTAAGGGACTACGGGCGAGTAATTAGGAATTGAAAATGATACAAAATGAAAATGGAGAATAGTTAACAAGCTATAATTTGGTTAAGGGTATACTTTATCCGAAAAAGCAAATTAAAATTCAGAGATGTATTTTCCAAAAATGACAACCATGCGGCATTGTTGAATTGACATCAGGGGGAATTTGGCAATCTAATACAAATTAGCTGGTGACAACAGTCAAGATATTTAGACATTAATTTATTTTCATGTTTTGGTGTCTTGATTCACAAATTTATTTTGTGTTTCAACTGAGGGGTGTTAATTCCTGGTGGTTTAGATAATCAGTCCTGGATTTCCGCTGATTTGGAGTGGCTCTGTGCCTTGCTAAACAAGATGCTGGGGCTTCAATTTGTGCATTCAGCCTGGACTGGCACAGACCAAATCATTTTCACTGTCTGAGGGGTGAGTAGGGCGAGGGGGATAGATGGGAGTGGAGTGTGTTGTGACTGGGATGAATTTTGCACACCCACAAATGTGGTGTCACCTTTAAAAGCACAGCTGACTGCAAACCAAAGTATTTTTCATAACTGACATTTCTTGACTCTCCATGCACGTGACTTATGCCTTTGAGCACAAGTTAAAAAGCTAGCAGAAGGTCTTAGGAGAAGTCATACACTTACTGAGAAAGAACAAAAATTTTCATGAGCGCCATAAAATTCAGGAGTTATGTGCCTGCAGCCTTGGAAGAGCATGTTTCTTCAGCCATTCTGATTGAAGCAACCAGCTGGATGGAAACATAATGTGCCAGTGATGGGGACAGTTGTACATATGTCAAAGAAGCTGCAAATGGAAATTACACCTTTGTGTGTTTGGGTAATATAGGCACGAGTGGGAGCGATATGTGGCCAGAGGGAGGGGACAGGGCCAAGACCTGGAGGCAGGAAAGTGTGTGCCATACAGAAGAGGGTGGAAGTCCACAAAATTATTTCCTCTAAGACACCAGAGGCCACGTCTGGATCTGACAGAAAACTGTTGTAGATGATGGCTCAGGTAATCTTGAGAATTGGCTGCAGAGTTATGCGTCACGATGCAGCAAGAACATATTATACTGCCAGTGCTAAAAAAAATCTGCTTAATATTTTAGGGCCTATTAAAGTTAGGGCTTATTAAAGAAACATAATAATGTCTGGATTATATAAACTGTAAATCTAAAGCCTTATTGAACGCTTTACTGAAGTCCATATAGATCCATATAGCTCTGCCCTCATCAATCCTCTTTGTACTTCTTCCAAAATTTCAATCAAGTTTGTGAGACATGATTTCCCATGCACAAAGCCATGTTGACTATCCCTAATCAGTTCTTGCCTTTCCAAATACATGTACATCCTGTTCTTCAGGATTCTCTCCAACAACTTGCCCACCACTGAGGTCAGGCTCACCGGTCCATAGTTCCCTGGCTTGTCCCTACCACCTTTCTTAAACCATGGCACCACGTTAGCCAACCTCCAGTCTTCCAGCACCTCACCTGTGACTATCGATGATACAAATATCTCAGCAAGAGGCCCAACAATCACTTCCCTAACTTCCTAGAGAGTTCTAGGTTACACCTGAGCAGGTCCTGGGGATTTATCCACCTTTAACCATTTTAAAACATCTAGCACTTCCTCTTCTGTAATATGGACATTTTTCAAGCTGTCACCATCTATTTCCCTACATTCTATATCTTTCATGTTCTTTTCCACAGTAAATACTGATGCAAAATATTCATTTAGTATCTCCCCCAATTTCTGCGGCTGCACACAAAGGCCACCTTGCTGATCCTTAAGGGTCCGTATTCTCTCCTTAGTTACCCTTTTGTCCTTAATGTATTTGTAAAAACCCTTTGGAACCTCCTTAATTCTAGTTTTCAAAGCTATCTCATGTCCCCTTTTTGCCCTCCTGATTTCCCTCTTAAGTATACTCTTACTGCCTTTATACTCTTCTAAGGATTCACTCGATCTATTCTATCTACACCTGACATATGCTTCCTTCTTTTTCTTAACCAAACCCTCAATTTCTTTAGTCATCCAGCATTCCTTATATCTCCAGCCTTTCCTTTCACCCTGACAGAAATATACTTTCTCTGGATCCTCGTTATCTCATTTCTGAAGACTTCCCATTTTCCAGCCGTCCCTTTACCTGCGAACATCTGCCTCCAATCAGCTTTCGCAAGTTCTTGCCTAACACTGTCAAAATTGGCCTTTCTCCAATTTAGAACTTCAATTTTTAGTTCTGGTCTATCCTTTTCCATCATTATTTTAAATCTGGTCGCTGGCCCCACAGTGCTCCCCCACTGACACCTCAGTCACCTGCCCTGCCTTATTTCCAAAGAGTAGGTCAAGTTTTGCACCTTCTCTAGTAGGTACATCCACATACTGAATCAGAAAATTGCCTTGTACACACTTAACAAATTTCTCGCCGTCTAAACCTTTAACACTATGGCAGTCCCAGTCTATGTTTGGAAAGTTAAAATCCCCTATCATAACTATCCTATTATTCTTACAGATAGCTGAGATCTCCTTACAAGTTTGTTTCTCAATTTCCCTCTGACTATTAGGGGGTCCATAATACAATCCCAAAAAGGTGATCATCCCTTTATTTTTCCGTTCCACCCAAATAACTTCCCTGGTTGTATTTCCAGGAATATCCCACTCAGCACATCTGTAATGCTATCCCTTATCTAAAACGTCAATTCCCCTCCTCTTTTGCCTCCCTTTCTATCCTTCCTGTAGCATTTGTATCCTGAAACATTAAGCTGCCAGTCCTGCCCATCCCTGACCATGTTTCTGTAATTGCTATGATATCCCAGTCCCATGTTCCTAACCATGCCCCAAGTTCATCTGCCTTCCCTGTTAGGCCCCTTGCATTGAAATAAATGCAGTTTAGTTTATTAGTTCTACCTTGTCCCTGCCTGCCCTGACTGACTCACTTCTGTTCTGAATTGTACCAGTCTCAGATTGATCTCTTTCCTCACTATTTCCCTGGGTCCCCCCCCTCCCCCCCGCCTTCTCCCATACACCAGCTCCTCAGCCATGCATTCATCTGCCCTGACCTCCTATTCCTGCCCTCACTAGCTCAGCACCGGGAGTAACCCAGATATTACTACTCTCGAGGACCTCATTTTGAAATTCCTGCCTAACTCTCTGTAATCACCCTTCAGAATCTCAATCTTTTCCCTTCCTTTGTCATTGGTTCCAATGTGGACAATGACCTCTTGCTGGCCCCTCTCACCCTTGAGAACATTCTACACCCTCTCTGAGACATCCTTGATCCTGGCACCAGGGAAGCAACACACCATTCTAATTTTTCGCTGCTGGCCACAGAAACATCTGTCTGTACCTCAGACTAGAGAATCCCCTAACACAATTGATCTCTTGGAAGCCGACGTACCCCTTGTTGCATTAGAGCCAGTCTCAATACCAGAAATTTGGCTGTTTGTGCTATGTTCCCCTGAGAATCCATCACCCCCTACATTTTCCAGAATAGCATACCTGTTTGAAATGAGTATATCCACAAAAGACTCCTGCTCTAGCTGCCTTCCTCTCTCACCCATCTATGTGACTGTATCTGAGACTTTCCCCCCTTTCTATAAGTGCCATCCATCACATACTGTTGCTGTTGCAAATTCCTCATCGCTTCTTTTTGTCTCTCCAACCAATCCACTTGATTTGATAAGATTCACAACCAACAGCATTTATTGCAGATATAATCTACAGTAAACCTTAAACTCTCTTTAAGCTCCCACATCTGACAAGAAGCACATATCACTCTACTAAAGGCCAGTTTTGCCCCTTCACAATCTACAGACCCAGAAAATAACTCCATCTTATTCCTCTACAAAACACTGCCCCAGATTAGATTTATAGTTATGGCTTATATTTTAAGTTTAATCAAGAGACATATCTCCAAAAACATATAATCAAGAAAGAACTCACTCTACTCACTACTGCAGACTTACTGAAATGCTATGCTTAAAATATTCATTTATCTGTTTCTGTGAAGTGACTTTTCCCAAACAGGTTCCTCTAAGATTAGTTGTGAATTTCGCTGTTTGTTAATTTTCCCAGACGCACTCTGATGTCCAGCGATACATGAATTCAAACAGAAAAGGCAGTAACTGTGTAGGTTCACTGCTATATCAATTAGCAATGTGGGCCTCTTTCTCTTTCTTTCTCTTTCTTTCTCTCTCTCTCTCTCTCTCTCTCCTGCAGTGACCTCACCATGTGCTGCCTTTGTCTGTTCCTCTGAGTATTTTTTCTCCAAAGTTCTAAAGCAACGCAACAGCATATGAAACAGTAATTGCTGCGCCTAAAATACCTCAAAAAAGGAACAGCCTGTTATAGCCAGAAACTTTTCCTGTCCTCCATCTAGGATTACCCAGAATCCTTGTCTAGTTGTTTTCCATTTACTATTTGATTTGAGCATTTATCATAAACACCTGGTGATCAGCTATGGGTGTTTCCCTTGTCATTTCATGTATTAATTAAGTATTTTACCCCAGTTATGTTTTGGAAATTACCAGTCATTTTAATGATTTTGGCATATTTTCATTTCAACCTGAAGCAGGCAAGTCCTACAAGTTCTTTAACTTTTCTTCAATCTTTATTATTTGAAGAATTTAAACTATTCTACTCCATAGAGTGTGAAGGTGTCAGAATGGGATGTACAATGAGATTGAACGAGGTTGTGACAAAAGCATTCATTACTGGGCTGCAGCTTCTCGTAACTATTGCAATTCCCTCTGCCTGATCAGTGTCACTATCTTCTCCTTCTGCTCTTCTGTGTTTTGTGTAATTTTGAGATTCTGTTTAGAACAATTCATTACATAACAGTAATTTGAAATAAATCTAAAATCACGGGTGGCATGGTGGCTTAGTGGTTAGCACTGTTACCTCACAGCACCAGGGTCCCAGGTTTGATTCAAGCCTCGGACGACTGTCTGTATGGAGTTTGCACATTCTCCCCTGGTTTCCTCCCAGAGTCCAAAGACGTGCAGGTTAGGTGAATTGGCCATGCTAAATTGCCTGTGCATTAGTTAGGGGAATGGATCTGGGTGGGTTTCTCTTTGAAGGGTCGGTGTGGACTTATTTGGCCGAAGGGCCTGTTTCCACACTGTAGGGAATCTAATCTAAAATACCTGTTGGTCAATGCAGCCATTCCAAGATTCATTCTCTATTATAATTCCCCATTATCAGTTGTCTGTTCTGATTGCGACATCTCTATCCTCACTCCCTTCATTTATGATTCTCCTTTTGTATTGATACTTTTGTCTTCTACCTGGGTGGTCTCATTGCTGTTAGCATTGAATCTTCCATTCTTTGAGTTATTGTTGAATGTCCTATTCGATCCAGGAATTGAATGTTTTCTTATCAATATTTTTTAAGTTAGAAATCACACAACACCAGGTTATAGTCCAACAGGTTTATTTGGAAGTACTAGCTTTTGGAGCGCTGCTTCTTTGTCAGGTAGCTGTGGAGCAGGACCATAAGACACAGAATTTATAGTAAAAGATTACAGTGTCATGCAACTGAAATGATATATTGAACAAACCTAGATTGCTGTTAAGTCTTTCATGTTTTCGAATGTGTGGCAGGTTTCCGTTCATTAATACGTAAATCCCAGAACTTCTTTTAAGTCACATTCTCTTGAGCCAGACTGGTTCTATTTCCAATATAGGAATTTATAAAATGTTATATGAATTGACTTAAAAGAAGTCAATAGATCTTATGGAATCCAGGCAGAACTCGCCATTTGGATACAGAACTGGCTCAATGGTAAAAGACAAGAGGGTGGTGGTGGAGGGTTATTTTTCAGTCTGGAGGCATGTGACCAGTGGAATGCCACAAGGCTCGGGGCTAAGTCTGTGTTGTGTGATTTTTAACTTTGTCCACCCCAGTCCAACACTGGCACTCCCACATCAATATTTTTAAGGTTGCTGACTTCTATTTCAAAAACATATTTCTTTCTGAAAATCTAACTCCAGTTAATATTAGGTGTCTACTCATTTTTGACACCTTAGTACAGATCAATAATTTACCGCAAATACTGAATTAGGAATTTTAAAATGCAATGTTTGCAATCTTGCACACCATCTGTTATATTCTATTATATATTCATCCAAAGAATATCCATCCTGCTTTCTAAATTTATTAAAGTCTGACCATACCGCAAGTTTCAGATATTTTCTTAATAACTTGTTCCAGAGATGTTATTACACTTCTGGAGCTGGTGGGAATTCAGCCAAGGACTCATAGTCCAGAGATAGTGACACTATGACTGAACTATCAGAGCCTCTGAAAGTGGAACATTCACCCAATGATTCTATGAAACAAATCACTAGCTCTTTCAGTTGACAGGGGTAAAATTCAATCCCATGCTACCAAAGATACTGGAGAATGTTCTCTTTACATCTACCCATTCAATTAATTCATTAACCTACCTACTTGCTAATATTAGCAACAAGGTTATGAAGGCACTTATGGCACAGTGGTAGTATTCATATCTCTGGGTTAGGAGACCCAGGTTCAGGTCCCAAGCTCCTCCAGAAACGTAAAATAATATCTCCGGACAGGTTGATTAGAAAATTCATTCTTAAAAAAATCAACAAGGATGTGAAATCACATTAGGTCAGCTTGATGAGCGGTCAAAGGAAATATGAGAACAGGTCAGATGCTTGGATTAGGCTTGTTGGTGATTGGGAGAATAAAGATCAGCATGGATCTTCTTTCAATGCTGTGCTTTTCAGGAAAAAAAATATAAAATTATTATTAACTATATGAGTATAAATAATGATTTAGTTTTCAAGGAAAAACGCAGAGTGACAAATTCAATTCCCAGAACACTTCCTGAAATTTTGGAATGCCATCTATGGAAATTGACTGCTGCTTTGCCTGATCCTGAAGCCATGCCTGTTCATATGTGACAAGACCTGGGCAACAATGATAAGTGCCAAGCAGCACTTTCACCACAGGAGTGCCAGGCAATGACAATCTCTAAAAAGAGAGAATCTAAACATCATCCCTTGATGTTCAGTGGTATTCCCATTGCTGAATCCTCCACAATCAACATCCTGTGGTGGGGATGTTAGCATTAATCAGAAACTGAACTGTAAAAGTTATATAAATACTGTGGTTGCCAAGTCAAAACACATCAAACGTTAAAAGTGCTGCAATGAGTAATTCAGTTCCTGACTCCCATGCCAAGCCACCATTCAAAGACACCATTCAGGAGTGTGATGATATACTCTCCTCTTCCCTGATGAGTGTCTCTCCAACAACACTTTAGAAGTCTAACACCAACCAGGAAATAGAATGTCACTTGTTTTTTGCCCTGTCCATCATCTTCCACATTCACTCACTTGACAACTGGTGCACAATGGCAGCATTGTGTACCACCGACAAGATGCACAATAATAACACACCGACCAAACTCACAACCACCCAGAGGATAAGGACAGCAGATAAATAGGAACATCACCATCTATAAGCCACACACCATCCTGAACTGGAGCCTTATTGTCACTGGGTCAAAATCCTGGAACTCTCTCCCTAATAGCAAAGTGGATATCCCTATACCACAAGAAATGCAGCAGTTTATATTTACAGCTCACCACCACCTTCTCAAGAGCAGTTCAGGTTGGACAATAAGCGTTGGTTCAAACAGCAGCATCTGCATCCATTGAATGGTAAAAAAGCCGATATGCAAAATACACCAGATGAAAGGTTTATGGAAGCTGAATAGTTTCAGCTGTTTAAGTACATTAATGCATTAACTCCATTAAAATGAATCTTAGAAATAAGTTGGATCTCTGGTGTGTTGTGTTCTATTCCATAGTGGAGTTTGAGAAGTTGTTAAAGAGGTTGACTCCTCTCAAGATCTTTACAAAGTCAATGATCCAATGACCTCACTGGATTCCAGAGTAAGTTGCAGGTGACTACGTCCAGTGAGATGAGATCGAGTGCACCCAGAAGATTGTGAATACTGTCCATTCAAGGGGAGAATGGGAAGCATAAAGTAGACGTTATTGTTGTCTTTGCTGGTAACTCCAAACGATGTTGCCTAACCATTTTCTTGGGCTAATACAGAATACTCCTCATGAAATGAAAACATCGTGAAGAATATATCTGAAGGTGGAAGAAAATCAAAGAGAACAATGGATAGGATAAATAGACAAAGTCTTTTCCCTGGGATCAGGGAGTCCAGAACTAGAGGGCATAGGTTTAGGGTGAGAGGGGAAAGATATAAAAGAGACCCTAAGAGGCAACTTTTTCACGCAGAGGGTGTATGGAATGAGCTGCCAGAGGATGTGTCGGAGGCTGGTACAATTGCAACATTTAAGAGGCATTTGGATGGGTATATGAATAGGAAGGATTTGGAGGGATATGGGCCAGGTGCTGGCAGGTGGGACTAGTTTGGGTTGGGATATCTGGTTGGCATGGACGGGTTGGACCGAAGGGTCTGTTTCCATGCTATACATCTCGATGACTCTATAAATGAGATACATGCAATCCTGACTAAAACTTCCCAAAATGTATGCTAAAGTGAATTACCTCATACAATATTTCACAACAGATATTTGTGCACATACATATTTGCACATTAAGCAGCAATTTCTATATGCATTCCTTTCTGTGTAGAATGGAAAATGTGGCAGTAATTAAATTACAAATTGACAAAACAAAGTTCAAGAGAATTTCCAGTTTGATTTTGTAAGCGCTACCCAAAAGGGTTGGTTAGTTATTATACCTGAAATAGTCAGGAATCTTCTACAAATATTTATATTATGTTCTTAACAATTTTTTGGAATTCAGTCAGCAGGCATACATTGTTCATTTCCTTCCTGGCATGGAGTTGTAAAAGGTCACACTAAATACTGTTGCATGTTTCTTTTTCCTTCATCTTTTGAGAGTCAGAATGAGTTCCAATTAGTTCCACAAAAACACAGCATTCACAAAAATACTGTAGCACATTGTGGGGCTCTATACAGTTTCACTCCTGTGATTGTCTCTTTTCCGCAAGCTCAATATTGCTGGCTGGCTCACTGCAGATTTTCCTATCCATTCCAACAGGTTAGTTGTTTAGAAGTGCTGAGCTGACAATCACAGCCTGTTGGCTCCATACTAATAAGGTCCAATCACTGTATTTGTTTGAATCATCTTACTGCTGTAATTAAGGGGCAAGCTGCAAGATCATAAATCCAGCTGCTCAACCATTACAGTTTCAAACCAAACATTGGCTACTTAATACTGCAACCATTCATATGATACTGTCTTTTCATCCATGAAATAGTACAAGCAAACTGAGCCAAGATACTAGCTGCCTAATAAAGATATGTAAAAGAATACAGTACAATTGGTTGACTGGATGCTTCAGATAGTGCCAGATTTCTGCTCAGTTATTGATAAGTAAATATCATAACAAACCTAAGATGAAAGAAGTATGAAAATATGGATTTTATTTTCTACTTTAAGAAAGTATTCAGTTGGAAAGTAACATAAATGTTTAAAATATGCAAAACCCTTGCAATGCACTATTGATTTCTAAAGTTTGATTAAACTAATGACAAAAAGTACTAAAAAAACTAATGCCATATATACTGTTGGTGTTGTAAGGATTAATTACAATATATTGTGTGAATATTACTTTTAAATTGTGTGCACCAACAGATCTTTGAGTAGAGACAAATAATTTATTAACAACACTAAACTTTTTTTAAAAAATTCATTCGCAGGATGTGGGCATTGCTGGCTAGACCAGCATTTATTGCCCACCAGGCAATTGACAGTCAATCATATTGCTGTAGATCTGGAATTACATGTAGGCCAGACCAAGTAAAGATAGCAATTTCCTTCCATAAAGGACATTAGTGAACTAGATGGGTTTTTCTTGACGATAGTTATCATTAGACTCCTAATTCTAGATTCCTTAGTGAATTCAAACTCCACGGTCTGCCATAATAGGATTTGCACCCAGTCCCCAGAACATTACCCAGGTCTCTGGATTGATAGGCTGGTGATAATACAGTGATACTTTGTGTCTCACACAAAAATATTCTTTTTTACTGTTTCAAGAACATGTATCATGGGAAGTCAGAGAATGTCATCATCTTATTTAGATAATGTCAAAGAAGCTTTTATATTCATCTGAAGATTAGTATCTCAGTCAAGGGGTATTTCCTCCAACAATGCAGTCATTATCGCATTGAAGTATCAGCCTATATTTTATTAGCAAGTCATTAACTCAACCAAAACTAAGAGTGTGCTGAATGTTAGCCAAGGTGGTAGGATCAATGTAGCATTTCCACAATTATACATTTTGGCTTATAAGGGATTTTTCTGAACGTTTTGTATATCTTAATGTTTCAATGACGTTAAATTACATACACAAAAGCTTAAGTCCTAGAAATAAAATAGTTATCCAAACCCAAGGTTTGGACTGGAAGCTGGAAGCACAAGATGATATTCCTTGTATAATTTATTGCATTTATGCAATGAGAATCAATTGAAAGTAAGTAACTCTTGCATAGAAATTGTACTCTATTCATTCATAACTTATTTGTAAAATAAACAAGTTATTAGGTGATCTCCTATCATTCAATTTACTTTTCAATCACCTTCCAGAGAAAAAAGAGGATTCACAGTGAATGTGCAAAATTAGAGTTTATAACTACATATGATAATAGCCTAATTGTTTTGTTTGCTAGATCAAGTAGCTAGTTGATAATAAAGGTATTCTGTAGGTTATGAGATTGCATAGTGCACCTATAAGGGGTGATGGAGATACTGAATATGGGAAAATATCTATTGTAGGCTCAAATGTTGTGATAGTAAATTCAGATCTTGAAGTTGAACAGAATGTCTGTGACAATACAATCTTCTATTTATGGAGGCCTGCTCTTCAGGGAATATTTATCTGGAATATTTCTCAGGGACTGGGAGTTAAATTATTCAGGTCTGCAGGCCTTAGTATAACACATAGATAACGGATGATTTTCAACAAATAATTCATTCACATAAAACCTTATTCTCTTTGTGTAATTAGTGACATAACATGCAATGCTCCTGTGGGTATGTGATAGTACATTAACAGTGAATGTATTTCTAACCAAAAGCAAAGGCTTATCTCTCAGTAGGGGAGATTTCATCAATCACAAAATGCCCACTGGGTAAACTAGTGAGATGGTGATTGCTCCCTTTGCCAAGTATTGTGGAATAGCAGTTGGCAGCCTTGTGCTGAATATCCCACTATTTGTTAATGTAATTTTAAAGTAGTCAATGTCTGGGTTTTGAAAGATTGCCGCTGCTGAAGTAGTTAGTTAAAGTTTATGTAATTCATCTGAATGAAACTGCAAATCTTCTGTCAGTTAGTAAAAGAAATCTCTTAAGCATGCTAGAAGAATCAGGAGATGTGGAATGGTGGAATGTGTTTTAAAATAAATTGTAGGTTTGGAAATGGAAGTGGTTATTTTGTCCTTCAAGTAGTTACTTTGACCGACATAACAATTCAGTTTCCTTTGTTGTTCATGAGCTGTTCTGATTCAAAGTAAATAGCAATGGTTTCTGACTTTTTATTGGCATCATGGGTTGGAGAACATTTCATTTGGCATAAGATGATATTGTTACTGAGGATTTTAGTATTTGTTCTTCTGGCTAAGGCCAGCATGTGCCCTGTGAGAATAAGCTATGCAGTTTCACAGCTGCCTAATTTGTTCTGCTAAGATGTGCAAATGTGTCAAGTGATTGCTTCTTTTCAGAGAAAGTTGGAAGTTCAGTGTTGCAGCTGGGTTATTTCAAAAATGGTATTTATGCTTCCCAACATCAGTCAGGGAATTACACAAACAAAACAAACTCTTCAGATGTATATTTCACCTTCGAGAATAGAATATTGGTTCTATTCAAAGCTTGAAAGGGAAAGATATCTGCTTCAATACTATATATGGTCGAAGTTCCACAGAAAAAAAGGAAAGAGGGCGATTACTCAGAAAAAATATGAATGGATGCAAGGTTTAAATGTGGAAGATTGCAGAACTTACTCAGAAATCTGTGTGAATGTTAGTAGAAGAATATTGGTGTAAGAATACGGGACTTCCTTTTCCCGACCCACAATGCGAGCCATGACACCAGACTAAGCCCGCCTGGTCTGAGGTGCTATCTGGGTTAAAACAGTCTCAGCTGCCTGGAGGAATGCACAGCACTTATGACGATGGTCAATTGACCTTCCCCATTCTGTCAGCGTAAATGCTACCATCTTCTTTCTGATACCTCTTACTTATCTATCTCTGCTATCGTACTCACCTCACACCAAGGTTCACGCTTTACCACTCTCACTATTGCTTGCCATATCTGCCCTCACTCGCTTTCACCCACTCCAGCATTGATACCACTAACCCTCGTATACTATGTGGTTCCATACCTATACGGTCAGAATACCTCCCCACGTATACCAGCTATGTCACCCACTTCATTCTCCCTTAATACCGGCCTCAGCCTCATACCAAGAGAGAAACCATCCCCAATAGGACAGAAAGAGTAAAGAAGGAAGGTGTGCTGCCTGACATTCGACTCCTCATCCCTTATGTGAGAGTATCCTGAATCCTACTGCCCTCCTGCCAGCCTACCTGAATCCTAGCTGCTGGACTGATATCAGAGGCTGCCCGACATTTACTGTCCCAGGACTCATGAGTGAAGACTATCCTTCTTGACTTGATGGGCCTGCTGACAACCAAGTCATGCTTCCTGCCTTTGTCTCTGCACTATATGACAAGTCAAGGCAGTAGTAATGTAAGCCTAGATTCTCTGGCTGACAAGGCAAGTGCAAAAAGGCAAGACAATGCACAACAGAAGTAATCGGGTAGGCTCAAAGTAAGTGAGACTATGCCAGTGAGCAAACAGCCTGGAGTTGCAGGTCAACTCCCCAAACTGGGTGCAGGAGCTCACATGTACCCGGTGTCCACAGACATTGGCATCTGATGTGCCAACTTCTAAGAACCGCATGGCACATCTCCAATTCACTAACAGGAAGCTTCTTCACTCAGTGCTGCACCCTGGGCTGCACCAACAATTTTAATTGTAATGCTGCAGTAAAGACACAGTGAGCTCAGGGACATGCACTGACTAGACTGGACCTGGCTTGCTGTCACTCACTCTGGGCTTACCTGATGCTCACAGCATTCCAGCCTTTTATAACCTGCCTTTCTTTTTGCTCTCCACCCCTACAGCCAGAGATACTGGACTCATTTTATTGCTGTCTTGTACTCCTGCCATTTTACATGGGCACAAAGCCAGGAAGCTTCTCAAAGTTATTAGCAGACCTCAGTCAAGTCAAGAGAAGCAGTCTTTGCTCAGGCAATCCTGGCACAGGAAATCAAGAGCAGCCTTTGTTACAAGTCCAGGCCCTGCTCGGGACTGTCAGACTCAGGATCATCTCCTCATAACAGGTGAAGAGCTCAAATATGGACATCACACCACCAGCCTTGACTCTTTCTGCCATGTTGATAGCAGTTTTCTCCTGGAATGAGAGAAAAGCAGTAAGGCAAATGTGGGTGGTGCAGTTTTTACTGTTGGTGTAAGTCAATCAGTGTCGTGACCAAGTGAGTAGGCAGCACAAAGGGCGTTTAGTGTAAGTGGTAGTTGAAGTGGGGTGAGAGCAAGTGGGAAAGATGTTGCAGACAATAGTGATAGAGCATGAGCCTTGGTGGGAGGTGGGTGGGGAGCAGAGACAGAGTGAGTGTGAAGTGTCAGAGAGAAGATCGCCAAACTTACCCTGGTAGAATGGAAAAGGATAATGACCTTCTTCTTGACGTGCAGTTTCCTTCAGAAACCTGTGAGTTCTTTAACCTGAGTAGCATCCTTGAACCAGACTGTCATTGTCTGATGTTGTGACTGCTGCTGCTTGTCCTGGGGGATGAGTACATCCCGCCTGTGCACCAACTCATCCAGCTGAAGCTCCAGGACCAAGCCTGCATAGTGGGCCGCAGATTGCCTCCTGTCTGCCTTCTCTGGGGCAAATGTCAGCTGCTGTTCAGCGGAGCTCTGGAATAATAGTCTCAGTATGGCTCTTAAAAATTGGATGGGTGCAAGGGATGCCACAAAACTCTGAGATATCCTTTGAGTGGTGCATTGTTCTGGGAAAAGCACATGTTAAGATGGTGTGGAAATGGGATGTGGGAGATACCATAAAGGCATGGTAGGTAATTAATGAGGTGAGTTTGATCAGATACAGTGAGAGAATTTGCTCGGCCTCAAGGTATCAACCCCTCCAAAAAAATAACTCCAGACTCAGATCCAACTCAGACTTAACTAAAATGATATAAGATTCAGCCTCAAAACTTTTTACAGGATAAAAAAAATGACATTGACTAAATATCATCAAATTCAGTTGGCAATAAAATGAGAATCTCAGTGGTGAAACAGATATTTTACTATACATAACTGATTAGTAAAAATTAAAAGTATTAACCATAAAATATCTAGTATATAAGCTCTGACTATTTACTGAGTTCTGTCTACTGGGAAAATTTTGTAACCTGATGCACACTGACAGAAATGAACCATAACACAAAGGGAAAAAAATGGCACTGTTTTCAAGACTCAAGGGGCATTGACTTGCCAAATTTCTTCATATTTCCAGTGAGAACCATTGAATTTTCTTAACAAAATGTAACCTGTTTCTAAATGTGTAATTATTTCAAGATATATAAACAGAGTTCCATTCATGTTAATAATTTTGCAATCTCTCAAGTGGCTTCTTGTAAGATGCATTACAGGCAATTGCCTAATCCCAGGAAATATGTGAGACAGTACTGGGAATATTTAGTTATTAACAAGGTTGGTTTAAAATCTAGCTTCAGAAAAGTTTTAGAACCACTGTGGGCAGTTAAAGCTCTCAAAATATTGTATATTGTCGTAAGAGCTAAGATCGACTTTAATAAATGTCACTTATTAGAAACATCGCCTGTAAACAGTTCTGGTTAATTTAACCTACAATCGGTGATCAGATCAAAAGGTAACATGTTTACATGCATCATTTTTGTAAAGAAATGAAAAGAAAACAACTATTCACATTAGGCTATTACTACAAATTACTTTTTGATATGGTCCAAAATCATGTAAGATTAATGAATATGTAGACTTCTTAATTTTCTATATGTCCAAATAGGAACTGTCAATATACAGGTCTATTCACACTTTAGACATAGAGAAACTAAATAGAGCTGGCCTTAGACAAAAGGACAAACTTTATTCTGGCACCCTTTCTTTGTGTTTATGCACAGGATAGTATTAGCAAAAAGTAGCCAAACCTTTGACTGTCTGGACCTTTGTGCTTCCAATGATAACAAAGTTAACCTGCCAATGAGATTTCATTTTCTTTGCAGATTTTATCAATGATTATGAGTAAAAACCTTGGCTCTTTCCAAACCACTGCTTAGTTATCTTTTAAAACTCTATTCTTTCAAGCAATGCCTCAAAAGAGTTTGGGTAATAAGCACAGCTAATCTTAAATTTATATTATGGATTAGTTGGTTTAATTACCTGGTAATTTCACCTAGTAACTAAGCCTACCTACTGACTTCCCTGCTCTGGCTGTGCTCCATACTCTCTGCTTCTCAACATTGCGATGAGCAAGTAATTGTCCTGCCTGTAGTTGCCAGTCAAACAAACTTGTGGGCCACTCCATGACTCTTGAATTGAGGTTTTGGGTTTTTTTTGTGAAGGAGATCCTGATCAATCTGATTGGAGAGCAATTCACTGCTTGAGTCCTTGTTTGTAATATATACCTCATACTTCATCAACTTTTCTTTGAACCATTGTTCCTGGGTTTCCCACTATGTCATCTTTTAACTTCATTCTAAATATTGCACCCTAGACTAGTCCTGCACTAAAGGAAGATAGAATAGTTCATTTTATGATCTTGGGACATCTCAAAGGAGGTAGGTAACTAAACTAGTCATTACTTGAATGTGTTGCTAGACCTGTGTATGATAACTCCGACAAGCATAATGACCAGGTTTTCATAATAAATTTTATCTAAGGCAGTCTGTTTTGAATGGTATGAGATGATCTTTTACATGAACCTGGGAGTGCAGATGGACACCTTGTTTTAACACTTCAACCAAAAGATGGCGTCTCTGACAATGTACTACTACCTCAATGCTGCACTAACTGAAGGAGGTTTAATTCATCAATTTCTGCCTGTCACTTAATTGGCCAAAGATTTGAGGTCTCATGACCCCAGTAAAGGCAAACCCTAGTCACAGGATAAAACCTAATGCCCTCTTCAAGATGATTTTAATGTAGGGGAATTCAATCAGCCAGTCCATTTAAATCCAGACAGTAGGGTCTGCAGATCACCTTCCGCTGCCAATTGAGTGCAACAAGAGGGTTTATTTAAGGGGACCATTTCAGTATTGCTCTTCTTCACTCAGCAGATAATGAGAAATTTCATCTGGAAAGAAAGCTCAACTAAATTGTGATGATGTAACCATTATTGATGCTGCAAATGCCCATTTGGTTCACTAAGTCCTTTAGGGAAGGAAATCTGCCATGATTACTTGGTCTGACCTACACATGACTTCAGACACTCTGCCCTCTGAAATGGCTTGGCCAGCCACTTATTTCAAGGGTAATTAGGGTTAGGCATAAATACTTATTCAACCAGCAATTATCTACATCACATGATGAATAGAACCAAAACATACAGAGATACTGAATCGTATGCCCTATCTGGATTATTTGCAACGAGGTCAGGTTCCTGTTTGCTTTCTGATGTCCTGGTTCTGACTGAGGAATTCAGCATTAGTAAGGGAGGATCCTGCTGAGAGTCATCTCATTGTTGCTGTCCTCCCCCATTCCCTTCTGTAATGTTCATCTTGTTGCTAACCACCTATGGTGTGGATTGCCCATTATCCCAGGACTCCAGTGTGTGCGTTGCTGGTAGCTGCCAAATACTGATTCGCTTGGGGGTGAAATTTCTACTACCTGGGGTCCTTGATCTCAGGGAAGACCTGCTACTGCCCTATTAAATGCCTGATTAGCTAAATCCATCAGATCTCCTTCAAAAGAAATGATGGATGGGGATGTTTTCTCAGAGTCATTCTAGCCAGTATAAGAAACTCTGCGACCTCAATGGAATCTTGCCTCAGGTGTAAAAGTGGAAGTTTGAGGGGGAACTAAGGATTTATCTGGACTCAACTTTAGTTTTTTGTTTCTTTTTAATTTTTCCTTTTGATTTTAACTTACTACTTTAAAAAAAAGCCTGAAAGCTGCAGAAGGTAGAATTTCAATGATCAAACTGAGGTAATTATCAATTTGTTTTCAGCCTATAAGTTATGAGAAATGATATTTGTGGAAGAATGCTGATTGCTTACACATCAATCCCCTCAGTACAATGTTAGAAGAAGTATTGACCTGTTGATAATAAAATAATTGGGTTCATATCTACTTTACTATTATAGCATAAGACTGCATTAAGTACCTTAGTGAAATTGAGGACTGCAGATGTTGGAGATTAGAGTTGAGAGTGATGCTGGAAAGGCACAGCAGGCCAGACAGCATCCGAGAAAGGGGAAAATTGACATTTTAGGCAAAAGCTCTTCATCAGGAATGAAGTTGGGAGCCTCAGAGGTGGAGAGATAAATGGGAGGGGTTGGGGTTGGGGCTGGGGGCAAGGTAGCCGAGAGTGCAATAGGTGGATGGAGATGGGGATAATGGTGATAGATTGGAGGGGAGGGTGGAGTGGATAGGTGGGAAGGACGATGGACAGGTGGGATGGGTCATGAGGGTGGTGCTGAGCTGGAAGGTTGGAACTGGGATAAGGTGGGGGAAGGGGAAATGAGGAAACTGGTGAAATGCACATTGATGCCTTGGGGTTGGAGGGTCCTGAAGAAGATGAGGCGTTCTTTCTCCAGGTGTCGGGTGGTAAAGGAGTGGCAATGGAGGAGGCCCAGGACCTGCATGTCTTTGGTGGTGTGGGAGGGGTAGTTGAAGTGTTTGGCCATGGGGGGGTGGGGTTGCTTGGTGTGGGTCTTCCAGAGATGTTCTCTGAAGTGCTCTGCAAGTAGGTGTACTGTTTCCCCAAAGTAGAAGAGACCACATCAGGAGCAACAGATAGAATAAATGACATGTGTGGAAGTGCAGGTGAAACTTTGATGGATGTGGAAGGCTTCTTTGGGTCTTGGATGGAGATGTGGACGCAGGCTTTGCAATTCCTGCGGTGGCAGGGAAAGGTGTCGGGAGGGTAGGTTGGGTTGTTAGGGGGTGTGGACCTGAGGAGGTAGTCAAGGAGGGAACTGTCTTTATGGAAAGTGGATAGGGGTGGGGAGGGAAATATATCTCTGGTGGTGGAGTCTGTTGGTAGGTGGTGGAAATGGCTTAAGGTGATGTGATGTGTGCGGAAGTTGGTGGGTGAAAGATGAGGATCAGGGGGATTCTGACCTTGTTGTAGTTGGAAGGGTGGAATTCGAGGACAGAGTTGCGGGAAGTGGATGAGATGCGCTGGAGGGCATTATCAACCATGTGAGAGGGGAAAATGCGGTGTTGAAAGAAGGAGGCCATCTGGTATGTTCTTTGGTGGAATTGGTCCTCCTGGGAACAGATGCGACGGAGACAGAGGAATTGGGAATAAGGGATAGCATTTTTGCAGGAGGCAGGGTGGGACGGGGTGTAATCCAGGTAGCTGTGAGAGTCAGTGGATTTGTAGAAGATGTCAGTGTTGAATCGGTCACCGTTGGTGGAGATGGAGAAGTCCAGGATGGGGACAGATGTGTCTGAGATGGTCCAGGTGAATTTAAGGTCGGGGTGGAATGTGTTGGTAAAGTTCAACCTCCTTGTGGGAACACGAGGTGGCACCAATGCAGTCATCAATGTAACAGAGAAAAAGTTGGGGAGTGAAGCTGGTGTAACTGCAGAAGATAGACTCTTCCACACACCCGACAAGCAGGCAGGCATAGCTGGGGCCCATGCGGGTGCCCATAGCTACCCCTTTTGTCTGGAGGAAGTGGGAGCATTGGAAGGTGAAATTATTGAAAGTGAGGACCAGTTCAGTCAAACGAATTAGAGTGTCAATGGAAGGGTATTGATGGGTACATTGGGAGAGGAAGAAATGGAGGGCTTGGAGGTCCTGGTCATGGTGGACGGAGGTGTAGAGGGATTGGATATCCATGGTGAAGAAGTGGCATTGGGGGCCAGGGAAACAAAAGTCTTGGAGGATGTGGAGGGTGTGGGTGGTGTCCCGAACATATGTGAGGATTTCCTGGACCGGGGGTATAAGACACTATCGAGGTAGGTGGAGATGAATGTGGTGGGAGCAGGCTGAGATAATGGATCAGCTGGGGTAGTCAGGCTTGTAATCTTGGGTAGCTGATAGGACCTGGCGGTGCGGGGTTCCTGAACTATGAGGTTAAAAGCTGTGGGCGGAAGATCCCCTGAGATGATGAGGTTGTGTACGGTCTGGGAGCTGATGGCTTGGTGAGGGGAGGTGAGGTCATGATCAAGGGGGCGGTAGGAGGGAGGTGTCTTCAAGTTGGTGCCAGGCTTCAGTGATGTAGGGATCAGTGAGCCAAACTATCACTGTACCTCCCCTTGTCCGCTGGTTCGATGGTGAGATTGGGGTTGGAGCAGAGGGAGTGGAGGGCTGCACATTGTGAGGGTGAGAGTTGGAGTGGGTGAGACGGGTGGTCAGGTTGAGGCGGTCAATGTCCTGTTGGCAGTTGGAAATAAAGAGACTGAGGGGGGTAACAGACTGGCATGGGGTATCCAGATGGATGGGATGTGTTGGAAGCGGGTGAAGGGGTCCGCGGAAGGTGGGCAGGAGTCTTGATGGAAAAAAGTAAGCGCAGAGGTGGCAGAAGAGGTGTTCAATGTCACAACACATGTTGAATTCGTTGATCCTGGAGCGGAGGGGGATGAAGGTAAGGCCTTTGTTCAGGACTGATCGCTCGTCCTCAGTGAGGGGGAAGTCTGGGGGGAATGTGAAACCTTGGCAGGGCTGGGAGCTAGGACCTGGTATAGGGCTGCAGCTGGGAGTGGGGATGGAGACTGTAACTGGAGCGGGCGTGGTAGTGGAGGGACCTGGGGTGACATTATTTACGGTGATGCTTGCCCTGTGCATGGGGGGTGGGTGGTGGTGAAGGTATCTATCCTGTGACAACATTAATAGCAATTTCTAGATTACAATAATATGAATTTACATTTATTATCCTGCCAACATTCACTTCAAATAAATTCTATTTGATAAATATTTAAACTTTACAAAGAATAAAACAAGATGGAAACGAAATGTACAAAGCATTTTGTTACAAACTTTACAGGATAATGATTGTTGTTAAATAGGTTAAAACAACAGTTAGACTGATCTACCATCATTATATAAACAGCAGTGAGGCTAATGAGCAATTAGAGGTAGCTGTCGATTGATGCAGTAGTAACATTCTGGAAAATCACTTCATTAAGTGAAACCAGAATATTCGAAACACACATTATCAAAGAAAGCCAGGCAAACGTTCAGGTTATGTTCCTGCTACGTCAATCAAGTACTGATTTCATGCAAAACGATAATATAAATCACAAAAATAGACATGAAAATCTGCAAAAAGTGTAGAATTTAATCCTCCTTCCCTCATAGATCTGGAGGGGGTCAAAGTCAAAAATCACACGACACTGTGTGATAGTTCAACAAGTTTATTTGAAACTACAGCTTTCGGAGCCCCCGCTCTTTCCTCAGGCACATCATATCTGGAGGTGGAAGACTCTGGATCTTCAGCTGACTTATCTGTGGCCCTGAAAGTTGAAGATTGAGAGACATCAGACTGCTTTCTGTTGCTTAGGGTGAAGGGTTGAGGATACTTGGGGATGGTTTTTAAAACTTATCCAACATTATTTAAGCTGCTGACATTTATTTCTCTCTGTATGAATCTGATAGCAATGAATGGCATAACTTTCAAGTCTTGCCACCTTGCAGCTCCATTCTCAGTTTGAATCATCTTTGTCAAAACTATACAATGCTTCTCAAATAATAGAAATGCTTCTGCTAGCCTCTTGATGGTACAATGTTTGGAGGAGCAAATCCTTCACATTCATCCTCTTTGTTGTTTTGATTTCCTACTCTTCCTGGCAGCAATTTCTTCTGCTTTTACAGCTAGAGTGCTTCAGAACAATGAGAGATGGAGATGGAGATGTCACTCAGTCAGCCAAAACAGGTGAATGGGCAGGAGCTTTCATAGGAATGGTAAGTTTGGTGCATATTGTTTCCTCCATGTTGCTGGAAGTCAGATAGGAACTGCATTCTCTTGAATCACGTGTGCTTTATTGGAATGATGGATAATGAAGTGAAAACCATGTTATAGTGACACCACATTAATCAAAACCGCATTAATCAAGGACTCCATGTCACCTGCTTTTCTTTTGCTGATATTTGTTGAGGAAAATGGTGATTGGGTCAGTCAGAGAATTCTGCCTTTTCTTGAATAGTGCTATGGAATTTTTATTGTTTACCTGAGACTGGAACAAACATTATTGGTAAGCCTCCCTCAAAAGACAGCATGTCTTACAATACATTACTTCCTCAAGACTGGAGTGCCAGCCGAGATGATGTGTTGAATTCCTGCAGTGAGGCTTGAATATTCTTTAAATGTAAAATGGCACCATGTAACTACTGAAAAAAAAATCCAGTTCTTATAATAATAAAACTTTTGTAATTCCTCTAATTATACAATTTTAATTCATATTCTAAATTATCTAAAAATACTAGTGTAATAGGAATATGTTAGCAGAGATATTGTAAAGGTATGTGCTATTTGCCAGCTGATGTTTGAAATCCCTCATGCCTATGTGACAGCAGATGACACTTGACAAGGCTGTCCTGATTACTTTTTGTATCTTCAGTTCATAAAATGTTACTGTTATTCCAGATTTAGCTCCAATTCCCAATTTGGATTATACATTATTCATTTTATTTTAGCTCAAACAGACCACCTTATTTGATAGCTCGTCCAATTTAACTCTGAATTCAAAGAATCGACCCATGATGGCCTGCTACCACAGTATGTAAAATTGAACATTGGCAATGGTAAGAGGTTAATCATTGGGATATGGGTGTCTCTTGTAAGGTCAGCCACGTTTTCTATCCCTAGCTCCCCTGAAAACCTTTATATTGAACTGATATTGGTAAAAGTCTTGTTATTCTTTGTAGTAGATATAACTGTGTCATTTACTAGGCCACTTCAGAAGACAGTGAAGAGTCAACTGTGTTTGCATGGAGCTTAAGTTGCATAACAGACCAGACTTCATGGCAATAATAGATTTCCTTTCCCTACAGAACATTAATGAACTAGCGGAGTTGCTAAACCAATCTAAAAACATTGTGGTCATTTTTACTGATGCCAGTTTTAATTTTCCACTTATCAATAGGGTTCCAATTCTTGAACTGGTGGAAATTGAATGAAATATTCAATAAGTAGTTGTCTAAGCACCTGTATTACTTAGTAAATCAGTAATTTTTCCTACTGAGTTAAAAGGAGCTGTCCTGGTTCTGGACATACCCTGATCAATTTAGTGACTGGTTTCTCGCTTTGACTGTAAAAGATGCGTAGGTAGGTGTAAGTATTTTTAAAAAGAGACAGTATTTATCTTACTTAGCATGGTTTAAGAACACTAATTTAAAATACTCCCACTCACACAAACACACATGCGTTATAGAGTGGGCGGACAGACTAATCAATAGTTTTAAAATCTAAGTATATAGATCATATAAGTTGGTAGTTTGAGACTGAAATTAATGGTACCTTTAGATTCAATATTGACATTATTCAAATTGATGATTTATGCTTGTGCACATGAAGTCAGCAGTTTTCTGGGTTACTTCTTAACAAGCTGTCTGGGCAGGGTGGATGGTTGCCAAGTCAACAGGGTTCAAACTTGCAAGGGTCTTACTTCTTTGGCATCTCTTCTGATTTTGGTGTGTGCCCTGAGTTTAATGAAACAACAGAGGTTAATTGACATGTTATATGGTCTCCTCTTCTCAACTGATCAGTTAATCAAATATGGTCATAGCTAGTGGATTCCAGGTGCCTGTTATCAACTTGATTATTTTATGGCTGAAAATTCCTCTCTCAAACAGAATTCATTATCTGAATTTATTCTGTCCAATGGCTTTTTCTCCTAAATAGGTGTTGTCTGATTATTCTGTGAATGGGTCAGAAGTTGCAGCTTATTCATATCCCTTGAAGATGATTAACCTTCATGTTATTTTACACTCATCAATTCCATTTTATTGGTTTTGGAATGAGTAGTTAAAGAGACAGAAATGATCAGCCAACTCAGTAACTGCTGTTTGATTGTATAGGAATGTTGATCAGTTTTCTAAAACTCAACCAGTTTTTTGTTCACTCCTGATTATTAATTTGGGTCAAAATGATTTCAAACTTGAAACAAAACAATCATAAACTGTTTTAAAATATATATATTGCTAAAATATGGCTGTGGTCTGTTAGCAGGATAAACTACTCCCAAGTACGATTTATGATTAGTATTTGATAAGTTCTCCAAAGTTAAAGTGAGAACTCTTGAGTCATTCAAGAAGCAGTTTGATATTGTAATGTGAACTCATAGTCATAGAGATGTACAGCATGGAAACAGACCCTTCAGTTCAACACGTTCATGCCGAACAGATATCCCAACCCAATCTAGTCCCACCTGCCAGCACCCGGGCCATATCTCTCCAAATCCTTCCTATTCATATATCCATCCAGATGCCTTTTAAATGTTGCAAGTGTACTAGCTTCCACCACTTCCTCTGGCAGCTCATTCCGTACACATACCCCCCTCTGTGTGAAAACGTTGCCCCTGAGGTCTCTTTTATTATCTTTCCCCTCTCACCCTAAACCTATGCCCTCTAGTTCTGGACTCTCCCACCCCAGAGAAAAGACTTTATCTATTTAATCTCTCCATGCCCCTTATAATTTTGTAAACCTCTATAAGATCACCCCTTAGCCTCTGATGTTCCACAGAAAACACCCCCAGCCTGTTCAACCTCTCCCTATAGCTCAAATCCTCCAACGCTGGCAACATCCTTGTAAGTCTTTTCTGAACCCTTTCAAGCTTCACAACATCTTTCTGATAGGAAGGAGACCAGAATTGCACACAATTTTCCAACACTGGCCTAACCAGTGCAACACGACCTCCAACTTCTGTATTCAATACTCTGACCAATAAAGGAAAGCATACCAAACGCCTGCTTCACTATCCTATCTACCTGCGACTCCACTTTCAAGGAGCTATGAACCTGCACTCCAAGGTGTCTTTGTTCAGCCACACTCCCTATGACCTTACCATTAAATGTATAAGTCCTGCTAAGATTTGCTTTCCCAAAATGCAGCACCTCACATTTATTGGAATTAATCTCCATCTTCCACTCCTCAGCCCAGTGGCCCATCTGGTCAAGATCCCGTTGTAATCTGAGGTAACCTTCTCCACTGTCCACTACACCTCCAATGTTGGTGTCATCTGCAAACTGACTAACTGTACCCCTTATGCTCACATCCAAATCATTTATATAAATGATGAAAGGTAATGGATCCAGCACTGATCCTTGTGGTACTCCACTGGTCACAGGCCTCCAGTCTAAAAAATGACCCTCCACCACCACCCTCTCTCTTCTATCTTTGAGCCAGTTCTGTATCCAAATGGCTTGTCCTCCCCGTATTCCATGAAATCTAACCTTGCTAACCAATCTCCCATGGGAACCTTGTTGAACACCTTACTGAAGTCCAAATTGATCATGTCCACTATTCTGCCCTCATCAATCTTCTTTGTTACTTCTTCAAAAAACTCAATCAAGTTTGTGAGACATGATTTCCCATGCACAAAGCCATGCTGACTATCCCTAATCAGTCCTTGCCTTTCCAAATCCATGTACATCTTGTCCCTCAGGATTCCCTCCAACAACTTGCCCACCACTGAGGTCAGGCTCACAGGTCTATAGTTCCCTGGCTTGCCCTTATCACCTTTCTTAAACATTGGCACCACATTAGCAAACCTCCAGTCTTCTGGCACCTCACCTGTGACTATCGATGATACAAATATCTCAGCAAGGGGCCCAGCAATCACTTCCCTAGCTTCCCACAGAGTTCTAGGGTACACCTGATCAGGTCCTGGGGATTTATCCATTTTTATACATTTCAAGACATCCAGCACCTCCTCCTCTGTAATATGGACATTTTTCAAGATGTCACCAATTATTTCCCTACATTCAATATCTTCCATGTCCTTTCCACAGTAAATACCAATACAAAATTCTCATTTAGAATCTGCCCTATTTCCATACAAAGACCATCTTGCAGACCTGTAAGGGGCCCTATTCTCTCCCTAGTTACCCTTTTGTCCTTAATGTATTGGTAAGAACCCTTTGGATTCTCCTTAACTCTATTTGCCAAAGCTATCTCATGCCCCCTTTTTGCCCTCCTGATTTCTCTCTTAAGTATACTCCTCCTGCCTTTATACTCTTCTAAGGATTCACTCGACCTATCCTGTCCATACCTGACATATGCTTCCTTCTTTGTCTTAACCAAAACCTCAATTTCTTTAGTCATCCAGCATTCCCTGTACCTACAGCCTTTCCTTTCACCCTACAGGAATATACTTTCTCTGGACTCTTGTTATCTCATTTCTGAAGGCTTCCCATTTTCCAGCCATCCCTTGTGAACATCTGTGCCCAAGATGTGTAGATGTTGTGATGTCTGAAACAGAAAGATGACATGAACCTATGTTTGTTATAACAGGTAAACCAGAAGTTACAACAAAGCAAATTTGAGAAGAGTTGTTCTAAAGTTAAATAGTAATTTTAATTCTTAATTTTGATGTACTAGATGTTTAAAGTAGGACAAAATTGAAATCTGAGTTCAACATTCAATTTAGGCAAATAGCGAAGTGTGTTCCCCACTCTTTTCCCTTCTTCCCCTGTCTGTATCCTGAATCTTTTGGATTGATCCACCATTAACTTCACTCAAAACAATTGGAAGGCAATTATCTTAGCTCTGCATTCCATCAAAATCGATGGCAATTGCAAATTTTCTGTCTGTAAGACAATTTTCACTCTGCTGGCATTTAATCTGAAAGTAACAGTGCCGGCAGCAGTGATTTATTGACTTTACAATGCATTCACTGATGCTTCTAAATGGTGTGCTAATGTGTTTGCTGACTGGGGCTTGTTTTTACTGACAATTTACAGGAGGTGTGTTATACCCCCAAGCAGCCCTTACCTCTATCATCATTAATAATCTGAAGCTTTGGTTTATTCATGAAATCAGTGTTACTGACAAAAAAAAAATGCATGCTGAGCAGTTGAATTTACAGCTTGTATGACTTACTTAACTTCAATTTTAAAGCAATGCAGAATCCCGGACAAAAACATAAAAATGTGGACATACTGCTGACCTGACAATATCTGTGAAGAAAATCTAAGGCTATAATGATAATGGCTGAAAACATGTTGCTGGAAAAGAGCAGCAGGTCAGGCAGCATCCAAAGAGCAGGAGAATCGATGTTTCGGGCATGAGCCCTTCTTCAGGAATGAGCCCTACCGTCGATTCTCCTGCTCTTTGGATGCTGCCTAACCTGCTGTGCTTTTCCAGCAACACATTTTCAGCTCTGATCTCAGCATCTGCAGTCCTCACTTTCTCCTATGATAATAATGGTCTGAGCTGATTTCATTTCAGCATTTGCTTTGGATCCTGAGCCCTTTCTAATCCCTGGTAGTAACAAAAGACTACTAATAGTTCAGAAAATCACAAACTACAAGTGAGTGATCTTCTGAATATTGAAGATTATACATTTAGTTTCAACTTTGAAATACTTCTTTGTTCATTTGAAAGCTAATCATTTTAATCCAAAGTTTCTTGCCATGGGATATCCTAATTTTTAAAGCTCAGGCTGTTGGTCTCAAGGCAAGGTAGGACAGAAATTTTCAAATCTTAAACTAAAACCAATCTTACCCACAGAAACAGTGATTCCTATTCATCTGCTCCAACTGGCAATGACATACAACAGTTGAAATAATCAAGGAGACAACAGAGCCCATTGGAAGGCAGTTCACACATCATATCATAATCATAGTCAGGAGTTCCCATTGTTCTGCAATACCATCTGGACAAGGGGTGGGAAAACAATATGCATTTAAACAAATCTTTCTGTCTGGAAACCAATCAAGGCAACTTTTGTTTTCATGATCTGAGTAGAGCAGTCAGAAAATAGTATAACTGAGGCAGTGTCAGAAAGGAGGGGGTTGAACGGTGGAAGAAAGGAAGAAACATAGAGACAGACATATACAAGTTTGGTGTCCAGTCCTGCTTGCTCTCTCTACAGCCTGGACCAAAGGAAGTTGTCTTTGCCAAAGAATGGATATCATCCCAAGGACACTGACCAGAGGAAACCCAACAGGGTGAATGATTCAACTATAACTTGCAGAATCCTCAACCCAACACAGTTGTCCTGCATCTTCTGACCAGATCTTAGGCAATTTTTGGGTGTTTGGCAACTATTTGGAATTAGTTTGAAGAATATTTAACATTGGTTGTACTATATTGGGATGTGGTGCATGTATGAAACATACTCTTATTGTTGAAAAACATGAAACCTGTGTTGTTTGCATGATTCATTTTCCTTCAGTGTGGTTCATAAAGGTTAAAGTGCAGATCTTTGACCATAAATGAGTTTAATTGTGAACAGTAATAATGAATTATCTCTCCACACTTCAGGCTCTCTGCCTTTATTCCTGATGAAGGGCTTTTGCCCGAAATATCGATTTTTACTGCTCCTCGGATGCTGCCTGAACTGCTGTGCTCTTCCAGCACCACTAATCCAGAATCTGGTTTCCAGCATCTGCAGTTATTGTTTTTACCTAGGAATAATGAATGACCATCACATGATTGGAAACACCCTAAAATTACTAGCTCTCGGTTAGCTTCTGCAAAAGAATGCATTAGTACATCTGACTGCCTGGGTTGGATAGGAAACCCCACCACATGACAATTCATGACAATATTCAAATGGGAAGCAAAAAATTTCAACTGGGGAAGTCGCAGCTGACAAATCTAAAAATTGTACTGATGGGATTAATTGAGAAGGATATGCCTGCTGAGCCCCTAATTGGAAAGAATTCACTTACTGAGTTGCATATGGAGAAGGATCCAATCATTGGAAGACTAATTGGAAATGATTGAGTCAATCAGCCAATAACTTAAACAAGATCCATTAGCAATTAGGGAGTTAATTTGCAGTTTGTACATGGAAATGTGAATTAACCCCTAGCAACAAATAGGTAGTAATATTGCTTTTTCTGTTGATTTTAGAGCTTCAAATATCAGCCTAACAAGTAGATTTCAGCAGTTAGTGGTTGTGTCAGTACATTGGTTATGGGCGGCATCATCACCTCCTTCTATCAGGAAAATTGGCAGTGATATAAATGGTGAGATTGGCATAGTAGATGATTAGTTTTGCAATGTACACCAACAATCTCCCTGCAAATTTGGACATGTATTTATTAAGGTGATTTTCCTTGCGTTTTACATTGGCTTGTATTTAAATTTATACCCTATCTACTCAAGGTTTGAGTAAAGATTTGTAGCCTAGCAGCCAATTGTTGTAATTGTAGGTATGTTCGCCAAGCTGAGAAGTTGATTTTCAGATGTTTTATCCCTGTCCAGATGACATCTTCATTGCTTTGGACGTTCACAGGAGACTCCAAAGCACTGAAGATGTCACCTAGACAGGAGACGAAACATTTGTAAATCAGCTTCCCAGCTCCGTGAACATACCCATAACCACAATTCTATTTGCATTAAATGGGTTAACATTTTTTTGTGAAATTCTCTCTACGCTTTCTTTTGCTGTTCTTGGTTAAATTGGTACTTCACAAAATAATTAAGTAAAGAAGGGTTTAGTTAAGGTTGACTGATACAGAAAAACTGCGGTCAATGATGAGCCATTATGAATTTGGTTTCCAAGGTAACTGCCAAAATGTGAATAGAATTTCCTTCATATTTTCTTTTGTGCAATTACTCGCTGGCAGTCGTTCAATCCTCAACCGGTTTTGCTGCTTTGGAAGAGAGAATGTAAAAATACAAATCAGTACTTTTTCTTTATTTTCAAATGGTTGCAATCAAAAAGTAATTCATTTGTCTGGTTATTGCTTATTGTTTGCTGTATTGTGCATACTGCAATAAATATGCACTATTAAAAGCTCGAGATTAGCAATTAAAAAGATAAAGGAAGGAATTGTCATTTGCTAAATTGTTTAAGATAGAGACAATACATTATGAATCAATAACTTCTTTTTAAGGCTAAGTTTATAGAAGAGGTGATTTGAGAAATTTGGCAGTAGGCATTTTATTATCAAAGTCTTTAGAATTTGAAATGGTGAATGTTGTGCTAGAAAGAAAAGTCAATCCAGGGGAAAGACCATTTGTGTGAGAATATAGTTATGTCTTTAATTTGTAGTTACATTATCGGAAGACTATTGATATAACTAAAGATGGTTAGAAGATGTTTTCAGTATAATTCAATAGCATCAATATCTTCATGGTCTAAATGAAAATGTATAGAGGAGTGACAATTGTGATCTGTCTGCAGTATTCTGTTGGATGGAGTGAGAGATTTGGGAAGATAGCCATTAATGGACATTCTGGTCAGAAAGATGGACTAAAGAGAGGCATAGTCAAGTTCAAATTAGTGTTTTTCTTGAATATCCTGATTTTTAAAAGTGTATTTATTGTTTGTAGGACTTTAGTGTCACTGGCTGGGCCAGCATTTGTTGCCCATCCCTAGTTGCCCTTGAGAAGGTGGTGGTGATGAGCTGCCCTCTTGAACTGCTGTCATCCATGCATTGCAGGTGGACCCACAATGCTGTTGAGGAGGGAATTCTGTGATTTTTGACCCAGCGATACTGAAGGAATGTGGATATGTTTCCAAGTCAGGATGGTGACTGGCCTGGAGGGGAAATTGCAGGTTTTAATGCTCACATGTACCTGCTGCTCTTGTCTGTTTTGATGTAGGTGGTCATGTGTTTGGAAAGTGCTATCTGAGGATATTTGATTTTCTGCAGTACGTCTTTTAGATGGTGCACACTGCTGCTACTGATAGTTGGTGATGGAATGACTGAATATTTGTTGGTGTGGTGCCAATCAAGTGGGCTGCTTTACCTGAATGGTGTCAAGCTTCTTGAGTATTGTTGGAACTCACCCCATCCAGGCAAGTAGAAAATATTCTATTATTTTCCTGACTTGTGCCTTCAAGATGGTGGACAGATTTTGGGGAATCAGGAGGTGGGTTATTTGCTCCAGTATTTCTACCCTCTGACCTACTCTTGTATTCACAATGCAGCCTGAGGTCAAGGGCTTTCACTTTCACCTCACCTCACCTCACCTCACCTCTGGAATTCAGCTCTATTGTTCACATGTGAACCCAGACTGTAATGAGATCAAGAGCTGATTTGCTCTGGTGGAACTCAAACTGTGCGTCACTGAGCAAGTTATTGCTGAGAAGGTGCTGCTTGATAGCACTATTGATGATACCTTCCATCAATTTACTGACGTTTGACAGTACACTAATGGGGCAGTAATTGGCTGGGTTGGATTTGTCCTACTTTTGTGTACAGGACATACCTGGACAGTTTTGCACATTGTTGGGCAGATGCCAGTGTTGGAAATGTACTGGAACAGTTTGGCAATTTCTGGAGTACAAGTCTTCTTTACTGTTGTTGGAGTGTTGTAGGGGCCCAGCGCCTTTGCAGTATCCTATGCCTCTAACCATTCTTTAATTCTATGTGGAGCAAATCAAATTGGCTGAAGACTGGTACCTGTGATCCTGGGGACCTCTGGAGGAAGCTAAAATGGATCATCCCCACGGCATCTCGGATTAGGACTTAAGTACACCCAACAGTGAATACTGTGCAAGTCACAGAGGGCAGCCATGAATTTCTAGATTTAATGCATTGCATCATCTTGTTCAGTGTTTGGCAGTTTACATTATTTCTATTTCATTCTTAAAAGTTAGTAAAAATATTACCAATCATTTGCTCAGTTTTTGTGACAAAACCATTGGTGAGGTTACCACTGCAACTAAAGTGTAAATCAGACAGAAAGTATATAGAACAGTACAGCACAGAACAGGCCCTTCAGCCCACGATGTTGGGCCAACCACTGATCCTCATGTATGCACCCTCAAATTTCTGTGACCATATGCATGTCCAGTAGTCTCTTAAATGTCCCCAATGACCTTGCTTCCACAACTGCTGCTGGCAACGCATTCCATGCTCTCACAACTATCTGTGTAAAGAACCCGCCTCTGACATCCCCTCTATACTTTCCTCCAACCAGCTTAAAACTATGACCCCCCGTGTTAATCATTTCTGCCCTGGGAAATAGTCTCTGGCTATCGACTCTATCTATGCCTCTCATTATCTTGCATACCTCAATTAGGTCCCCTCTCCTCCTCCTTTTCTCCAATGAAAAAAGTCCGAGCTCAGTCAACCTCTCTTCATAAGATAAGCCCTCCAGTCCAGGCAGCATCCTGGTAAACCTCCTCTGAACCTCTCCAAAGCATCCACATGTTTCTTATAATAGGGTGACCAGAACTGGATGCAGTATTCCAAGTGCGGTCCAACCAAAGTTTTATAGAGCTGCAACAAGCACTCACGACTCTTAAACTCAATCCCCTGTTAATGAAAGCCAAAACACCATATGTTTTCTTAACAACCCTGTCCACTTGGGTGGCCATTTTAAGGGATCTATGTACCTGCGCACCAAGATCCCTCTGTTCCTCCACACTGCCAAGAATCCTATCCTTAATCCTGTACTCAGCTTTCAAATTCGAGCTTCCAAAATGCATCACCTTGCATTTATCCAGGTTGAACTCCATCTGCCATCTCTCAGCCCATCTCTGCATCCTGTCAATGTCCCGCTGCAGCCTACAACAGCCCTCTATACTGTCAATGACACCTCCAACCTTTGTGTCATCTGCAAACTTGCTGACCCATCCTTCAATCCCCTCATCCAAGTCATTAATAAAAATTACAAACAGTAGAGGCCCAAGAACAGAGCCCTGTGGAACACCACTCACCACAGACTTCCAGGCAGAATATTTTCCTTCTACTACCACTCGCTGTCTTCTGTTGGCCAGCCAATTTTGTATCCAGACAGCTAAGTTCCCCTGTATCCCATTCCTCCTGACCTTCTGAATAAGCCTACAATGGGAAACCTTATCAAATGCCTTGCTGAAGTCCATATGCACCACATCCACAGCTCGGCCCTCATCAACTTTTCTAGTCACATCCTCAAAGAACTCAATAAGCTTTGTGAGGCATAACCTGCCCCTCACAAAGTAACTTTAACCAACCGCATATGCCCCATTAAAAGTGAAAAGGAGGAGGTGATTGTCTGAGCTGGTTAGTTGAAATGGATAGGACCTGAAAGAATTTAACTGGCATCACAAAATAAGTCTGCACATGAGGATATAAAGGATTGTTTCAGGATTGTTCCTCTGTGTGCTCTTCCTTCTCCAGTTAGTACGTCACCAACTGATCTCAGTTTTGACAGCACGGAGCAAAATTAGTACAATGTAAATATTGTTAATTTCTGCCTGATTTCTCTCTCGAAATTTTCAGGTATCTCCGATGTAATGCAACAAGCTATTAAGTAATATATGATAAATCAATCTTCTGCTTAAAACATCAAGCATGCATCCTTCCCCCAAGTATTATCAGTTGCTTACTAATGACAACAGGATGGAATGATGTCAGTGAAACTACGCAATAGACTCCAGATGCTATCTGACATTATAAGAGAGTTGGCTGCAGAAACTTTGCTGTGACAGTATCTGACTAACTCCCCATTGAAACTCATGGGATATTATGAAGTTGATGCACTCATGATACAAGAGCTCTAAACGCTGTACAAAAACTTTGAACTTGTCTTTCCAATTTAAGTTATTTTTAATATCATGGTGAGTCAGAATTATTAAATCTCCTAACAATGTTAAAATTACATTGATGTTTTATTTGCTTAAATTGGTAATATTTTTAAAAAACTAAACCTTTTTAACCATTTTGTTCTGTCTCTTTAATTGTACTTGACATAATGGGCAGAATCATTTTTCATAATGATTAAGGGCAGAATCTTGTAGTGGTCTGGATGATGTAGGCTATGAGTTGTGTGGCAGAATCAAGAAAGAAATTGATTCGGTCCATCTTGACATCGGGAGCCTCTCATGCCACCTTTTATGCTGTCCACAGGCAGTGTGGCGAGGTTTTTACTGGGCAGCAGTGACTTGGCAATTGATGCTGATTATTGCTTCAACCCCCAAATTGGTCACTTTGGAGGCTCTTTGGCTCATAAACTATCTGGAAGAAACTTCAACTGGAAATCTCTCTCAATCCATGTCTAAATCTGTTAGTGTTTTTGATATTTTGCTGGAATAAGAGCAAAAATGTCACAGTAACCTGAAAATGAAATGTAACAAATATATAAAGTAAAGCAATGTGGCTATTGGATGTCAAAGCCAAATTTAATTTCTCCCAGGATGGAAATGTTTTAATATTTAGGAACAGGAAAGGACTACTCAGCCCATCAATCCTGTCTCATCACTCAATTAGACCATGACAGATTTTCTATATCCATGCTACTTTCCTGTACTACCTTGACCACTGTTAATGTTAGAATCTCCAAATGCTTATCGATTTTTACCTTGAACATGATCAAATATTGAGCTACGGCATCCCTCTGGGATAGAGAATTCCAAAGTGTCCATATTTTCTGAGTGAAGAAAGTCTGTGTCTTACATGCCTGGCCCTTATCCTGAGATTATGCTGCCTGATCTTAGGGTCACCAGTCAGGGGCAACGTCCCATGTACATATACCCGGCCATACCCTCTTTTTTAAAAAAAAGATGTTTCAAAGTGATCACCTATAAAACTTCGAAACTCAATCCTCAGAACACACACCCACTTTTGTCAATCTCTGCTCAGTAGGTATTTCCACTAATCCAGAGATTAATCTAGTGAATCTTTGTTGAACTCCCACTATGGCAAGTACATCCTTCTTAGGCAAGGAGACCAAAATTATACATAGTATTACAGCTGTAGTTGCACCAGTGCTCTGTATAAATGCAGCCAAAGATATAATTGCCCCTGTACTCAAATCACTTTGAAGTAAATGCCCAAGATACTATTTGTGTTCCTGATGATTCGTTTCACCTTGGTACAGCTTTTTGGACTTATGGATGAGGACACCTAGATCACTTTGGGCAGCTACACGTCCTAAGATCTTACCATTCAACCATTGTCCCTGTGGCTACTTCCTTCAACGCTCTGAGATAAAGCTATTCTGCATCCAAAGATTTATTAATCCTCAGTCGAGTTAATTTTCTGAGTACTAGCTCTTTACTAATAATAATTTCTTTTAGTTCCTCAGTTACACAAGTTCCTCGCTTATGTACTCCCATGTTCACTATTAGAAAACTCTCTTGTTCAGACCTTTGGACTACTTTGCTAATCTTCTTTCTTTCACATAGCTATAAAAACCTTTATAGTACTAACTTATGTTCCTCACCAAGTTGCATTCATATCCTCTTTTCTGTTTCCTTAAGTGTTTCATGGTATTCCTTGGGTCCTAAACTCCCGCCAGTCCTCAGGCTTACCACATTTCCGGAATTCTCATAAGCCACTTTATTTTATCTAACATAATAGCATTTGTTTACATAGCTGTTCTGTCTTCTGCCACATCCTTTAATATGTTTTCCCAATCCACCATAGCCAACTTATCTCTCATACCCTCATAGTTATCTTTGTTTAGATTTAAGACCCTAGCTTCAGAATAAACTGTTACAGTTGCAATAAAGATTTATGTTACAATTATGTTGGAACTTTGATTCCAAAATAGAACAGCATTTCTAAGAAAGCATGTTCCTTAAGCTAAGTGACTAGGTAAGCTATCGGCTGAGAAATTTGCTCAGGTGTTAACCATGTTGAACTACAGAGAGAGAGGTCAAGGCACCCAGCAAGTTTTGGTTGAGAATAAGAAAACATCGGGCTAGTTTAGTGTTGGCAGCTTGCAGGCTATCAGAGCTGGAAAGGAGTTTGAAGCTGTCATAACACTTCAAATAAACACAGCTGGAAAAAGCTCTGAGGTATTCCAAGAGTTCGGTGAGGAAATTTCAGTGAATTAGCTTGGGTCGTTGTCTATCAGGAAAAGACAGTAGCAGAAAATCTCACCTCTGATCAATGTAGAAAAAGTCACCAAAAGGAAACACTTGCAACTTTGTAATTGAGCAAGAAATTAAATTATGATGATTACAGTGATACTTCACTGGGGCTGAATGTATGTAAAAGATATCACAGGTAAAAAGGATTAGATCTTATGAATTGCTGGTTGTCATATCATCTTTCCAAATTATCATATATAAAGCTTTGTTTTCTAATTTTTTTTTCTGTAATGTACATGTTTACTTTTGTGAAAACTTGATTGGCAGCCTTATATGAATATATTCAATGATTGATCACCATGGTAGATAAATAGCAAAAATCAAAATTTATAGGGTGGAATCTTTCCAGGCCCTGACTGATGTCAGTTGTGGTAAGAAATTTGGAAGATTTATTTGAGAACCCTTATCAAGGGCAATTAGAGAAGGGCACAAATGCTGGGCCAACCATAAAAGCCTGAATAAATTGGAGAAAAAAAATTCTATTTCTGCTCAAGCTCTCCACTGATGGGCTGTGTAGCTACGCTAACTCTGGCAATGTATTGATAATCTAGTTCTGTGAAGTGTTGACTTTCTCATCAGGTGCCAGCTGTGAAATAAGTACGTGCTTCAATTTCTAAATAGGCAGGGAGTAAAAATTCCAAAAGGTTGCTTATAAGGGATAAAATTCAGGGTGTAACTGCTATTAAAAGAGATTCATTAAATAGTAATATTTCAAGATACCCTGATACGAGCACTGTTACTAACCTCACTTGGTGAAAAACTTCATCTTCGATAACCCACGCTTATAATTGACTATTGTGGATTACCTGTAAACCATAGAGCTAATTACATTTGTTCTCCATTATAGTTCCTAAGTCAAACACTCACTATATTGAGAATATGAAGTGTTTTGTATCAATGAGAATATGGAAATAAAGCTCCCTTGCTTCGTTGTCCTTGTTTTGACTTAATCCCATCACAAGCCATCAACTACCTCCTAACTTGTCATTTGGTAAATCAATATCATGAAGCATCATCTCTTTTGTGGATATGTCATGGTGATCAATTCTTTCTAAGTCCTGTTCTACACATGCTGGGGAATTAACATGCTGTTATGTAATTTTGGTTACTGTCTCATTTCTATTCTTTAATTTCATTTTCTTTTCAAAATGTGTATTTTTTCAAAATGAGATTTTTGAGTACTAATGCAATTGGTAATCCAATATAGCTGGCTTCCATCCAGTTGTAAAATTACTTATATTTGCTCAGACTGGAGAGACTGAATTTTACCAAGTGTTCCAGTCTATCACTCTGAGGGACTGCCAATAGTTTGACATGTGCTTTATGGCTAGCTATCTGAGACCCATGTCTGAGGAAACTGGCACTATGTTAAATCATTGTATTGTAGTTTTCCTGAGTATTGAGTTATAACTGTTGAACAGTTTGGCTTAGTCACCAATTCCAGATTACAGTGGAACAAATGAATGATGGAACTGAAACAGTCATGAAAACTTTAAAAATTGCCAAGAACCGTATTCTTAAGTTTTCTTCAAAATGTACTTCAATCCAAGGATGGAACATTTTAGTTTCTGCTCATGGAAAATGGTGGTAGGATACCTGTACCAGTTAATTGTCCCTTTTGCAGAAAAATGAGTCATGAGATGTGTGAAGGAATCTTTTGCATTTAATTTTTTAAATTTTGTTTGGATATTTTTGAAGCAGATTCTACATCAAAACAGAAATTGAACTGAAATTACGCAGTATCTAAGAAAACTGGGAGATCAAAACTAAAACCAGAGTGAAGTGTATAAAAGGGTCCAAATCAGTCCAAAATGGGCAGTAGGAATTGCTGAGTTCAGTGGAACAGACCAAATGAAATGAAGAAGAGGGTGGATATAGAGCCTGAGAATAAGCAACTGTTTCTGTTACTTGAAGATAACTTTGGATCTACAACATCCAGACTGAGTTGATCAGGGTCTACACATGTGTCTAATTTGAGATGAAGTACGGGCAGGGGGTACTCAGGTTGGTTCTGTGCTGCTGTTGGTTGGGAATCAGACTAGCTTCTAGAAGAAGAGGAGATGAAATTCCTTATGAAGAGTTGAGAGATTGAAGGATCTTATAACACACTGTGATCACTGCAATCTGCTGTGCCAATTTGTCTTAATTTCACCTGCTAATACTGTAGAAGTCAAAGTTTATATTTGACTACAGTTTGTCTGTAATTCATGTTTAATAGATTAGTACAGCACAGTACAGGCGCTTCGGCCCTCAATGTTGTGCTGGTCTTCTAACCCACTCTAAGATCTGACTAATCTACATACCCTTCATCGTACTAACCTTCATGAGGCTATTCAAGAGTGGCTGCAATTTCTCTAATGAATCAACTCTACTACTGCTGCTGGCAGTACGTTCCACGCACCCACCACTGTGTGTAAAGAACCTACCTCTGCTATCTCCCCTAAAACTTTCTCCAATCACCTTAAAATTATGCCCCCTCATGACAGACATTTCCGCCATGGGAAAATGTCTCTAGCTATCCACTCTGTCAATGCCTCTCAATATTTTGTCCACCTCTATCAAGTCACCTCTTATCCTTCTTTGCTCCAATGAGAAAAGCCCTAGCTCCCTCAGCCTTTCTTCATAACACATGCCCTCCAGTCCAGGCAGCATCCTGGTAAATCTCCCCTGCACCGTCTCTAAAGCTTCCACATCCCTCCTATAATGAGACCACCAGAACTGAACATAATATTCCAAGTGTGGTCTAACCAGAGCTGTATGGAGCTCATTAATTCTGAATATTAAACATTGGATTGATAATGTTTAGTGTTTGTTTTGCTAACTTTTAAGTACTAAAAAATGTTTTAAATTGTAGCGTTTAGTTGTTTCACGTCTTTAGTAAATCACTGGGATTTCATATTTCTTCAATTTTAGAAAAAATGTGACTAATCTCTACTGAATATAACAAATGATTGGTTTCTGGTTAAGAAAAGGATCTGACTGATAATTTTATATCTAATGAATCCTTATACACAAAAATGTAGGATAGTGAGTTGCAATGTCCTTTCAATAAAAATATTCTGCATGCATTCATTTTTTAAAATCCTGTCTATAACATCTTATTTCCTAATAACACAGATCTCACTTTCATCCTAAGTTGAACCTGTTCACTGCTGGCAATGTGAACTCATGACAAAATGTAACTGCACAAAGGAGAGTGCCAAGGAGATTTATGAGGATGTTGCCAGGACTAGGAAAAATGCAGCTATGAAGAAAGATTGGATGGTCTGAGGTTGTTCTCCTTGGAACAAAGGAAGCTGAGAAGAAATTTAATTGATGTGTCAAAGATTGTGATGGACCTGGATAGAGTGGATGGGAATGAGTTAGCTGAGAAGTCTGTGACTATTGGCTTAGATCTAAAGTGATTGGTACAAGGTTAAAGGGTGTAAAGGGTCAGGATCTCAATATCTAAAAGAATAGCAGAGGCAGAAACCCACAAATCAGATTGCATATGCACCTTCAGTGCTGTAACCTGCAGAGCGATGGACCAAATGCTGGAAGGTGAGATGAAACTGGGTGGTTCATTTTTGTCGATGGTGCAGACATGGTGGAACAAGCGACTTCTTTTTGTGCCATAAACTTTTCAGGATTCTATTAATTTAAGACTTAACTCTTTGGAAGTGGGTAGATTTTAATCTCAGTATCTCATGGATACAAACAGTGCTTTTACCAGCATATAATTAATTGTGCAATCATCTCAATTCTACTGTGAAAAATGTCATAAATTCATACAATGCAGAAAAGGTGCTTCAGTCTTTCAAGTCTGCACCAATAATAATTCACATTAAAAGTGCACTAATCCCAATTTCCTGCACTTGTCCCATATCCTTGAACATTAAGATATTTCAGGTGCTCATCCAAATATTTTTTTAAACATTGTAGGTATCCAGTCTTCCCTTTCCCTCCACCCTCTGAATGAAAATGTTTGATTTCAAATCCCCCCGAATCTCCTGCCTTTATCCTAAAACTATGACCCCTTATGATTGATCCCTTTATCAAAGGGAACAGCTGCTCCCTACTCACACTGTCCATAATCTTCTACTCCTCAATCATGTCCCCTTTAACCTTCTCTGCTCTAAAGAAAACAATACAAGCCTATCTTGTCCCTCCTTATAGCTCAATTGCTCCTTCCTAGGCAACATCCTAGTGAACCTCTTCTGTACCCCATCTAGTACAATCACATCCTTCCTTTAGTGAGGTAAACAGAACTGCACGCTCTACTCCCGATGTGGACTAACCAATGTTCTGTACATCTCCAATGTTACTTCCTTGCTTTTATACGCTGTGCCACGACTGGTGAAAACAAGTGTACCATATGCTGCCTTAACTATCCTATACATGTGCTCTGCTGACTTCAGGGATCTTTAAATAATTACCCCACAATCCCACAGTTCCTCTGAGCTACCCAGTGATCTGCTATGCATTAAACATTCCTTCAGTTTGTTGTTTCTTCCAAAGTGTATAAGGTCTCACTTATCAGGGTTAAATACCATCTGCAAAATGTAAGCCCTATTCGCCAGTGATCTTTTATTAATTGTTCAAAAAGAATTAATACAACATTTCTTAAAACATTTTTTGAAGCATTCTCAACTGTGAATAATTGACAGAATATTCTGCAGCCATCACTACTTCTTTGCATTGAATTCCCTTTTAAAAGTACGTGAAGTGGTGGCTTCAGCTTGTTGATTTCAGGTACATTTCTTTGAACTCTTGTTTCTGCTGATCTTTGCCTTCAAGAGAAAGAGGATCAGTGTGACCCAAATCAAGTGAACTACAAACTCATCAAAACTTTGAAATGTGAGATATGCTACTGTTTATCAAGGTCTAAAAGAAAACTAAATTTAGAAATCCTTCCCAATCTAATTTAATAGGATACACTGTAGATTGTTAAACGAACACAATATGGTTTGTCATTAGTTAGTTCTCAGAAAGATTATCTCTGGACTAAGCCAATTAAAGTCACGGTATTATAGGCTTTTGCATAAATACTCTGCTTCAGGCATGTTTGGTAGTGTGCAGAAAATCAAAGTCTACCCTCTGGTGAGATGCAAAATGGGAGGCATAACTTTTAATATACCTAAGTCTTAATTTGATTTGAGAATTGACACTCAAAAATAGTGTCCTCGGCAGACCGATATATCACAAAACAAAAGCAAAATATTGTGAGTGCTGAAACTCTGGGTGCTGAAAATCTAAAATAAAAACAGGGAAAAAAAGCCATGGAAACACTCAAGAGATCTTGGTGCATCTGTGCAGAAAGAAACAACACAGTTAAGGTTCAGGTCTGTAAGTTTTGTATCTAAACAAAGTGGTACATTTTGAAACAAAAACGCCCAAAGAAAACTGCATATGCTGGAAATCAGAAAAGCAGAAACTGGTGGAAAAACTTAGGTCTTGCAGTATCTGTGGAGATACAGCAGAGTTTTTTTTTAGATTAGATTACTCACAGTGTGGAAACAGGCCCTTCGGCCCAACAAGTCCACACTGACCTGCCGAAGCTCAACCCACCCAGACCCGTTCCCCTACATTTACCCTTTCACCTAACACTACGGGCAATTTAGCATGGCCAATTCACCTAATCTGCACATCTTTGGACTGTGGGAGGAAACTGGAGCACCTGGAGGAAACCCACGCAGACACGGGGAGAATGTGCACACTCCACACAGAGAGTCGCCTGAGGCGGGAATTGAACCCGGGTTTCTGGCGCTGTGAGGCAGCAGTGACCCTTTCTTCAGAATTGATACATTTTGAGTTGGTGGCAGTAGTTTGGGAATGGTGTGGGTGTCCAAAATAGTTGGCACAAAATGGTTATGGAGGGTGTAGGATTGTGCTCTATAAAACACAGTTAAATTTGAATTTTATCAGTTAAATGTGAACTTGATGTTAATGACCTAAAAAGTATGATGTTGCATGACTTCTGTTGGTGCTGCATTGGAAGCTGAGACATCTGCTATCAGGTTTTTACATGGTTGTGTCTACAAAGATAAATGACTGTGGTTGTTTGACGTCAGCTCTCTCAGTCCTAAGATACTCTGCAAAAACTCCTTAAGCTAGTGTTCTAGGCCCGGCCATCGTCTTCTGCTTTAACAATGACCTGCTAAGAGGTAGTGTTGGGCAAGCTAATGGAGCTAATAGTAGATAAGTCACCTGGCCCTGTTGGAATGCATCCCAGGGTATGAAAAGTGACGGTGGGAGAAATAACAAATGCACTTGTGGTTACTTTCCAAAATTTGCTGGACATTGGGGGAGTTCCAGTATATTGGAAAGCATCAGATATGATGACACTGTTTAAAAAAAGAGGTAGATAAAAGATGGGGAATTATAGACCAGTTAGCTTAACTTCTGTAGAGCAGAAAATGCTTGAGGCTATTATCAAGGATGAAATAGCAAGGCATCTATATGGAAATTGTTCCATTGGGCAGACACAGCAGGTTCATGAGGGGCAAATCATGCTTAACAAATCTATTGGAATTCTAAGAAGACATTATGATCACAGTGGGCAATGGGAGCCCAGTAGATGTGGTGTATTTAAATTTACAAAAGACATTTGACAAGGTGCTGCACAAAAGGTTGCTGCATAAGATAAAGGTGTAAGGTGTCACAGGCAGTGTGTTAGCATTGGTTAACTAATAGGCAGCAAAGAGTGGGAGTAAATGAGTGCTCTTCTGGTTGGCAGTCAGTGACTAGTGGTGTGCCTCAGGGATCAGTGTTGAGACCTCAGTTATTCACAATTTACGTAGACGATTTAGAGTTGTGGACCATGTGTAATGTGTCAAAGTTTGCAGATGACACTTAGATGGGCAGTAGAGCAAAGTGTGCGGAGGACTGTGAAATGTTGCAGCGGGACATAGTTTAAGTGAATGGGCAAAGGTCTGGCAGATAGAGTGCAATGGCGAAAGTGAGGACTGCAAATGTTGGAGAGTCAGAGTCAAAAAGTGTGGTGCTGGAAAAGCACAGCAAGTCAGGCAGCAGCGGAGGAGCAGAATAGTCAATGTTTTGGCCATAAGACTTTCATCATTCTTGATGAAGGGCTTATGCCTGAAACATCGACTCTCCTGCTTATTGGATGCTGCCTGACCTGCTGTGCTTTGTCAGTGCCATACTTTTTGACTCTGAGATGGAGTACAATGTTAATAAATGTGAAGTCATCCATTTTGGTAGGAATAACAGTAAAAAGAGCTATTATTTGAACAGTAAAAAATTGCAACATGCTGCTGTGAAGAGGGACGTGGGTGGCCTTGTGCATGAATCACAGAAGGTTGGTCTGCAGATGCAACAGGTAATTAAGAAGGCAAATGGAATGTTGTCCTTCATTGCTAAAGGGATTGAGTTTAGAAGCAGAGACGTTATGCTGCAGCTATATAGCATCCTGGTGAGGTCACAGTTGGAGTGCTATGTGCAGGTTTAGTATCCTTAATTGAGAAAGGATGTGCTGGCACTGGAGGGGGTGCATAGGAGGTTCACTAGGTTGATTCTGGAGTTGAGGGGGTTGGCTTATGAGGACCATAAGAGGTACAGTTAGTAAGTTTGCAGATGATACCAAAGTTGGAGGTGTAGTGGACAGTGAAGAGGGTTACCTCAGATTACAACAGGATCTGGACCAGATGGGCCAATGGGCTGAGAAGTGGCAGATGGAGTTTAATTCAAATAAATGTGAGGTGCTGCATTTTGGGAAAGCAAATCTTAGCAGGACTTATACACTTAATGGTAAGGTCCTAGGGAGTGTTGCTGAACAAAGAGACCTTGGAGTGCAGGTTCATAGCTCCTTGAAAGTGGAGTTGCAGGTAGATAGGATAGTGAAGAAGGCGTTTGGTATGCTTTTCTTTATTGGTCAGAGTATTGAGTACAGGAGTTGAGAGGTCATGTTGCAGCTGTACAGGACATTGGTTAGGCCACTGTTGGAATATTGCGTGCAATTCTAGTCTCCTTCCTATCAGAAAGATGTTGTGAAACTTGAAAGGGTTCAGAAAAGATTTACAAGGATGTTGCCAGGGTTGGAGGATTTGAGCTACAGGGAAAGGCTGAATAGACTGGGACTGTTTTCTCTGGAGTGTTGGAGGCTGAAGGGTGGCCTTATACAGGTTTACAAAATTATGAGGGGCATGGATAGGATAAATAGGCAAAGTCTTTTCCCTGGGGTTGGGGAGTCCAGAACTAGAGGGCATAGGTTTAGGGTGAGAAGGGAAAAGATATAAAAGACACCTAAGGGGCAACTTTTTCACGCAGAGGGTGGTACAGGTATGGAATGAGCTGCCAGAGGAAGTGGTGGAGGCTGGTACAATTGCAACATTTAAGAGGCATTTGGATGGGTATATGAATAGGAAGGGTTTGGAGGGATATGGGCCAGGTGCTGGCAGGTGGGACTAGATTGGGTTGGGATATCTGGTCGACATGGACGGGTTGGACCAAAGGGTCTGTTTCCATGCTGTACATCTCTATGACTCTATGAGAGACTGAGTAGCCTGGGATTGTATTCATTGGAATTTAGAAGAATGAGGGGGTTCTTTTTAGAAACATATATAAGTATGAAGGGAATAGATAAGATCGCAGTAGAGAGGATGTTTCCATTGACGGGTGAAACTAGGACAAGAGGGCATAGTCTCAAAGTTAGGGGTGCAGATTTGGGACTGAATTGAGGAGGAACTTCTTCACCCAGAGGGTTGTGATTCTATGGAATTCCCTGCCCAGTGAAGTATTTGAGGCTTGCTCAGTAAACACTTTCAAAGCTAAGATAGATAATTTTTTGAACAGTAAAAGAATTAAGGATTATAGAGAGAGAGGGTGGGTGAGTGGAGCTGAGGTGATGTAACGATCAGCCCTGATCTTATTGAATGGTGGAGCAGGCTCGAAAAGCCAGATGGCCTACTCCTGCTCCAAGTACTTATGTTCTTATAAGGTCAGAATGGGGAAATTGTTTTTCCTCTATGGTTGCATAATATTCAACACCATTTGTGAGCCTTAGATACTGAAGAAGTCTGTGACCAAATGTGGCAAGTAACATTCATACTACAGAGTGCCAGCAGTTATAATCTCCAAAGAAAATGAATCCAACTATCACCATTTGGCATTCATTGGCATTGTCATCACTGAATCATCCACTGTCAGTGTTACAATTGACTGAAAACTGAACTAAATCAGCTGTGTATACACTGAGACCAGCCAAGTGGGCATCTTTGCTCTGCATGGTGTCAAGCTTCTTGACTGTGTTATTTATTTGTTCGTGGGTTATGGGCATAACTGGCTGGACCAGCATTCTTTGCACATTCCTAGTTGAGAAGGTGGTTGTGAGCTGGCTTTTCGAACTGCTGCAGATCATGTGAGGGTGCAGTGCAGCAAAGACCTGAAAATCCTTCAGCTTGATCTGGACAGGTTGAGTGAGTGGGCAAATCAATGACAGATGCAGTATAATTTGTATAAATTTGAGGTTTTTCACTTTGAAAGCAAAAGCAAGAAAGCAGCTTACTACCTGAATGGCTGTAAGTTGGGAGAGGGGAGTGGGCAGCTCGACCTGGGTGTCCTTGTGCACCAGTCGCTGAAGGTAAGCATCCAGGTGCAGCAGGTGGTAAAGAAGGCGAATGATCTGTTGGACTTCATTGTGAGAAGTTTCGAGTACAGGAGCAAGGATGTGTTGTTGCAATTATACAGGGTCTTCGTGAGGCCACACCTAGAATATTGTGTGCAGTTTAGGTCTCCTTTCCTGAGAAAGGATGCTCTTGCTCTGAAGTGAGTGTAGCGAAGGTTTACCAGGCTGATTCTGGAGATGGTGGGGCTGAAGTATGAGGAGAGATTGACTAAGTTAAGATTGTTTTTGCTGGAGTTCAGATGAGTGAGGGGGGGATCTCATATAGACTTATAAAATTCTAACAGGACTAGACAGGATAGATGCAGGGAGGATATTCCTGAAGTTGGGCGCGTCCAGAACCAGGGGTCACAGCTTGAGGATTCGGGGTGGACCATTTAGGATGGAGATGAGGAGACATTTCTTCACCCAAAGACTGGTGAGCCCTGTGGAATTCATTACCACAGGAAGTAGTTGATGCCAAAACATTGAATGTATTCAAGAGGCAGCTAGATATAGCACTTGGGGTGAGTGGAATCAAAAGTTATGAGGAGAAGGCAGGATTAGGCTATTGAATTGGACAATCAGTCAGGTTAGGATCGTGATGAATGGTGGAGCAAGCCTGAAGGGCAGAATGGCCTCCTGGTCCTCCTCCTCCTCCTCCTCCTCCTCCTCCTCCTCCTCCTCCTCCTCCTCCTCCTATCTTTCATGTTTCTAGTATGTTTCTACGTATTGGAGATTGACTCTCAATGCCATTAGGGAGGAAATTCCAGCATTTTGATAGAGAAGAAATGTAGATATATTTTTAAGTCAGAATGTTGAGTGGATTAAAGGGGAATTTGCAGGTGGTGGTGTTCCTATGTATCTGTTGCCCTTATCCTTCTAGATGGGAGTGGTCATGGGTTTGGAAATTGCTGTCTAAGAAGCGTTGGTGAATTTCTATTGGAACTGCACCAATTCAGGCAAGTAGAGAGTATTCCATCACATTCCTGACTTGTTCCTTGGGGATAGTGGACAAGCACCAAGAAGCCAGGAGGTTACTCACTGCAGATTTCTGGCCTGCTCTTGTAACCAAAATTAATATATAGTTGATCTATTTCAGTTCATGATAAGTAGTAATCCCCAGAATATTGACAGTTGGGAATTATTAATGATAATGCCATTGAATGTCGGATGTCGATGGTTGGATTCTGTCCTGGTGGAGACTGTCATTGCTTGGAATTTTTGTGGCACAAATGTTACTTGCCACTTATCAGCCCAAGCCAGATTGTCCAAGTCTTACTGTTATGGAAATGGATCGCTTCAGTATCTGAAGAGTGGTCAGCACCATATGCAAATGTGTGATCATCAGTGTATATCCCGATTTCTGACTTTCTGATGAAAAGGTGAAGACTACTGTCCCAGTGACACTGTAGCACTGTTTTCAAGTCCAGCCTCCTGCATTGATATCTATTGTTGGTTGCACTCATAGCCTTCATAGTGTGCACTTTACAGGTATCCTGGCCTCTGAAGTAAGATCACACCATTCTTCATTTCTACGAGGTCTCCAATACTTAACCTGGGAACCTGAGGGCTGTCTCTGGGGCCAGCTGCAACACGACTCCTATTTCTTCGCACTCCAAATCGGTTTCTCAGCCAGTTGCTGCAGTCTGAAGGTGCAGCTGACTTTAAGAGTGAAGTGCGGGCTAGCTTTAATTGTTGTTATCCTCACATGAACTTGGGCTTCTGCACAGGTATGCAGAGACTTAGAACCATATTAATCCTCAGAATCATGAAAACGAGTAGCCAGGTTTCCATGCATGTGAATTGGATACAGGATAGTCACACATTGTAAGGCTGTTGCCTATTAATTGGCATGATTGAAGCTTTAGTCCAACATTTTACAAAAATCAGTTTGTTTCATTAATGATACGAACAAGGATAAAATTGGCTTTCAGTTTATGCTATTTTAGTTTTTCTTCGAAGAATGCTCTCCAACGTTGCTAGAAACTGCTCTATCAGATTCTTTGCATTTTAGAGTCCTTTGAAGCAAGAATAAAGCACAGAACCATAGACAGGAAGTTGGACTTAATTTGTTTATCTTCACAGGGATATTCTCAGGTAGGAGTAAGCCTGAGAATTGGTACATTGCCTCATCATTTTCTTAGTGAGCTTGAGTAGCACTTGTATTTGAGTTTGAAATTTTCAAATAACCTTTTGAGTTAATATCTCTATGGACAGGTAGTTTTAACACTAGACAAAATATGTGACCTCTTGCAGAGGAGAGATGGAGAAAGATAGAGTATGCTGCCTCCTTATGGCACCAACAGCTATATCATAAACTAAAGATCCAATCTTTGAATGGGCAAGTGGGTGGATGTGTGAGGTAAGGAAGTGTGTAGACATTGGCAGGTGGGTGAGTGAGTGAGATAGCTAGGTAGTTAACATGGCTTGATGAGTATTGTGTTTCTGAGGGAGGGTACGTAGGCAAATGCATGATGTGGTAGATCAGTATGTTAGTCCAGGTTCTTGGTTGGCAGTCAGATTGGATGGTCAGGGACAAGTCAGGTGATGGGGGGGGTGGGGGGAGTAGTCGACTGAGTGGGAATGGCAATCCGTTGTCATCAGTATGATTGGGTAGTCATGTCAGTCTGAGTTGAATGGTGGGTAGTTTTGTTGGAAAGAGTGGGGGTAATCACATGGTCAGGGCAGGTGACTGGCTGCTCAGATGGATAGTTACTCAGGTATTATGCTAGGATTCAATCTGTCTATTATTTCCCGAGTAACTACATCAGTAAGTACCGCAGAGCTTTTCAGATTCTCTGACTCTACATTTAGAGTCAAAGACATTCACAGAGTGTCCTGGGAAATGGGGTATTTACCCACTGGAAGCTTCAATTTCCGAGACAATGCCCATGCAGGTCCACCAGTCATGACATTCATGGAGTCCCAACACAACTCTCAGTCATGCGCTGGTCACTGGTGATCTGGTCACTTAAAGATTTGGTTCACTTTTTTTAAATGAATAAAATCAAGGTTTCAAACGATAAGGTTTCCAACCACCCCGTAGCCCAACACTTCAACTCCCCCTCCCACTCCACCAAGGACATGCAGGTCCTTGGACTCCTCCATCGCCAGACCATGGCAACACGACGGTTGGAGGAAGAGCACCTCATCTTCCGCTTGCGAACCCTCCAACCACAAGGGATGAACTCAGATTTCTCCAGTTTCCTCATTTCCCCTCCCCCCACCTTGTCTCAGTCCCAACCCTCGAACTCAGCACCGCCTTCCTAACCTGCAATCTTCTTCCTGACCTCTCCGCCTCCACCCCACTCCAGCCTATCACCCTCACCTTGACCTCCCTCCACCTCTCGCATTCCCAACGCCCCTCCCCCAAGTCCCTCCTCCCTACCTTTTATCTTAGCCTGCTGGACACACTTTCCTCATTCCTGAAGAAGGGCTGATGCCCGAAACGTCGATTCTCCTGCTTCTTTGATGCTGCTTGACCTGCTGCGCTTTTCCAGCAACGCATTTTCAGCTCTGATCTCCAGCATCTGTAGTCCTCACTCTCTCCATGGATAGTGTTCAAAACTGATCTAAAAACTGACGTACATTTCATGTTAGTGCTTTCAGATCTTTTTAAAAGGGCATTTCTTCTTAACATTTAAGACAAGGCTGTATTTAATCTTCTGAAATGCTAACCCTTCTAAGGATAATTGAAACATGATTGGAAGACAATTAGCAATTATTCTCAGAAGGTCAATATTTCCTGTTGCAAGGGATTTATGAAAAGTAAAGTGTTACATAAAGGAATAACATCATGTAGAAGAATTTCAATAAAATCATAGTCTGTCTCACAGTTATGTTGGAAGCCACAGAAGGAATTCGGCATTAAAAGGATTACTGAATAAAGCCTGGCAAGTTATTGTTACAATGAGTGATTGTCGCCAATTCTTTCAACTGCAACTGTTACGTACTTAAGATTAACTTCATCAGGGACTGAACTGACTGACATCAGTTTAGTTGGGTTAGATCTTATTATTTTGGGCTTTATTAGGAGTTGACCACATTGTAACTGAGCAAATCTAAACAAAAAATGATTAAAATTTCACCAGTGCATTGGGGGTCAGAGTGAATAACAACATGACAGGAATTCACTGAAATAAAATCTTGAACACTCCTCTGTGAATCTTGTTGTTAACAATATATGTCCCATGATAAAGCACTTCCACTTAATAAGACATTTCAAGGTATTTATGGGACTAGGAAAGACCCCTGAGTGTTAGTCTCTGTGTTAGGAGAAACCATGGTTACAAAAAAGGATTTGAGGAGAATTTTAAAGTATGCAAGCAATAAAATGGAGGATATTTCTGGAAGCCTAGCTCGACAATATTTGAAGATTCTGAAAAGCAGAGAGCAGGGATGCACTAGAGTCAGAATTGTCATTTGTTGCAGTAGTAGCCATTGGTAACCTGTGGTTGGGGTAGAGAGCTCCTCACCAATCTTCCATTTAAACGGTTTTAAGATCAATCTATTTAAAAATATTATGTTCCATCCCTGGGACCAATGAAACTTGGACCCAGACCTAGTGGCCTAGGGATAGGGATAGTACCATTGTGCCACAAGAGCCCTTAATCCTTCTCTCTATTCTTTGGAATAAACAATCACGTTTTAAACATCCCCTGGAGGGCACCGTAACAAAGCAATCAAAAGGTCAATGGAAAGCGATCAAAATTAAATCAAATATCCTTCTTGCAAACAAATATTAAATAGCCCTTTGTGGGGCAAATGCTTTCTTTCAGATATTTGCAAGTCAACTTATTCCATGATGTTATTACACATCTCTAGAACAGGTGGAATTTATATCTCTGCTTATCTCTGCTTATCTCAGAGGTATGAACGCTACCATTGCACTGGCATGGTGGCTCAGTGGTTAGTGCTGCAGTCTCACTGCGCTAGGGATCTGGGTTCGACTCCAGCCTTCGGTGACTGTCTGCATGGAGTTTGCACATTCTCCCTGTGTCTGCGTGGGTTTCCTCCGGATGCTCCGGTTTCTTCCCACAGTCACAAAGATGTGCAGCTCAGGTGAATTGGCCATGCTAAACTACCCATAGCATTAGGTGCATTAGTCAGAGGGAAGTGGGTTACTCTTCGGAGGTTCAGTGAGGACTTGTTGGGCTGAAGGGCCTGTTTCCACACTGTAGGAAATCTAATCTACCTGAGGCTAGTCCTCTTTTTCTCCCAATCCACTTTTCTAGCTAATTTCTAACCAGTCTGCTCAGAGATGTTATTGCACACCTCTGGAGGAGGTAGGTCTTGAACCCAGGCCTCCTGGCCAGAGGTAGGGATACTACCATTGTGTCACAAGACCCAAATCCTCTTTTCCACTCCTTCTCTCTCAATTATCTTGTCTATGCTGAGCCTAAAAACCTAATTAATTGGTGGGCAATAAGCTGTTGTTGAGCCTTAACAAGATGTAATTTACAGTAAGATAGCAATATGGGTAAGTTATATTTACTAGTTTGTTAAAAACACAAAGATTCTGAGGAGACAGAGATGACACATCGGCCTCCATTAGAACCCCATGTTTGATTGCTTATTCTCTATCAAAGGCTGCCTTATGCCATCAGATTAGGAAGCATTTATTGTAACTTCAATACTGACCTTTTAAGAACCATTCCCATATACAACAAGAATCAGATGATCATGAACAATAAAAAAAAGTTAGAATATTAAATGAAAATAAATGGTGATTTGAGCTTGACTTTGAGATCACGAGAGGCTGTGAGTTTTCCTTGCTATACCAAATTGCATGCTTTTACAGGGTAAGTGACATGAATTATACAATGAGCTTCTCTGATAAGTTGTGTGGTTTTAGTTAGTTAAGCTCTAGTAATCCTGTGGTTCACATATGCGTGTTATAAAGTTTTGCCTTTGGTATAAATTGCATCTAATCTCTCCGCTTTACGCTGACTGTTCCTTTTGAGGAATGAATAATCCTTTCCTCCGTCCACACTGAGACAACAGAATTGCTACAACACATGGGAAATTTCTCAGAACTGAAAACTGCAAACAAAGATGTATTTCCCTGCATTTCATATATAAAATTTGATTGCTGTGCCAAAGAGTCAACACAAATGATGAACCAAATGGCCTCTATCCAAGCAATGTTAAGCAACAATTCTACCTCAGACAAGACTGTTGTCCAACTGTGATTCTTGAATCCCTTATGATAGACACTTGCACACAGTCACACTTGTGCTGCTTTTCGCCTAGCATTTATGGACAGATCCCAGTTTGCAGACAATGTTATAAGCATGAATATGTGATGTGCTGCATTCTTGAAATGTGTCAAGCATTGTACAGTTATCAAAAGCTCCCTATGTCCTTACAATACAAATCAACTGAATTGCCATAAAAAGTATGTAACTGATGCACAATATGGCAGCATGAATTTGTGAAGTTCCTTTTCTCATTTATACAGATCACTCTCAAGTTATTTATTCTCTCCATTTTGCAACAGGCCTCACTCAGATTTAGATTAAATTATTAATTCCTTGGCTTTTCTTTTCTTAGCGATGACACAATCAGACTGAAGTTCCTGCTCCTAATCATTCCTAAAAATTTGTTTTGTGTGTTTTGTGTAATTTATAATCATTATTAATTACTATGCATTCTTCTACTGTTAATCCTATTACTCAACAACCGGCACCATTTGAAATACCAGTCTATACATAAATTAAAAATCATTTTCCTTTCCTTTTTGTGGATTCTTAATTTGGGATTTTGAACATTGATTTCCTGAAAGTCTCAATGATTCATACATCCTGGTCTAATCTCTATGAGTAAATGTTATGCTACGGGTGGAAGCTTTTTCGCTAGATGCTGAGAGTGATGTGTGGGTTGTAATTATGAGTCATGAGGTCACTGTACAATTGAAACAGCAAGATTCACCCTTTATAGTGAAGTATATATGTGTAGTGGTTGTTGATTTTTGAGCAGCTCTGGCATTTGCTCAAACATATATTATCTATATTGCACTCTTGGCACTATTTGTACCTGCATAGATTGTCAATATATTGCAAAACCTTGTAAGATGTACGTGGCTGTTGTTGTTCAGTTGGGGCAGTGTTTTGCAGTTTGTTATTGTTCTGTATGCACCGGAGCAAGAAGGAAGATTATACCAATAATTAGTTGACAGCTTCTTTACTTTGCCTGGACTAGTTTGTTCATGCAGGGTGAATGGTCCTGATAAAGTGTCACAACCTGAAAAGCTGACTTTCCTGTTCGTCCGATACTGCCTGACCTGCTGTGCCTTTCCAACTCCACTTTTTATTGACTCTAGTTTGTTCATACTTTGACTGAAATAATATCCATTCTATCACTGGCCTTTGATGTCAGGTTGTTGAGTAATAGGATTAACAGTAGAAGAATGCATAATAATTTATAATGATTATAAATTACACAAACCGCACAAACCAAGATCATACATCATTGAAACAGATCATGGGATTATAGGACAAAACCAATTTGTAAAATGAGATTTGAACCCTCTTAGGAAGAAGTTTTAAGCAGACATCATGCAGGCTGAATCATTTACATAATCCATTATGCAATGGCCGCAGGTCCAGCTCTTGGGATCTTGCAAGGTGGCTGGAGCATCTTGCTGTTGGAATTGTGCCCCTGATCTTTGGAAATCTAGCACCAAAACAGATAAACCAATCACGTACTAACATTTCAGCTATAGGTGAAGTCTTTTGCTGATTGGTCTCAATAGCCTGCATGAATTGTTGAAGGCATCCATGAGTATGAGAATGTGCTCAGTCCCATTATTATGGGGTCAAGGATCATAAAATCCATTGCCTGGATCACTACAGGATTCTTGGTGACCAAGAAACATATGCTGGAGGGAAGTCACTTCCCTGCATTGATCAAAATATACCTCTCTTAATTTTGGCTGTTGTCATCAATTTCAGCAGCTTTCCAAGGCTAGCTACACTGCTCTTTGGTTGGAGCAGATGTCTTTCAATTGCTTGGTGTCCTGATTGATCATGAACTGTTATCAAAGTTGATACTTGATGCTGTTGGGATGGATGAGTAACACCACCTCAATCTCTCTCTCTCTGTCATGCTCTCTGTCTAACTCGTTCTCACACTCTCACTCTCACTTTTCTGTCCCCCTACCAAACCCCTGTCATGAAGCAGCCAATATAACACTCAGTCCACTTCCCAGATCCTTTTCCAGCTCTTCGCTGGCTCCATAACTGGTAGGACACCCTCTTCAGTTGACACTGTTGGCAAATATTTCATTTTCCAGTAATACTGCTGTTGACTGATGTCCCCATCAATCAGCTGAAACTCTGTCTGAAGTCCTCGTTCATGAGAAATGGAAAAGATGAAACCACATCTGGCTGTGCCTTTCTGATCCTGCTTTGGATCTCACTCATAGGTACATTGATGATACTCACTGAATCACAGGGAATCAAAGTCAGAATCCTGCCTTTGACTTGGCGCATGGGGTAGGTGTGGGTTGCTTCCTGAGGTTAGTCTTCTGACTAACCTAATCACTATTTAATTACTTTTGCCTGCTCTGTGCCAGGTTTGGAACTGAAACTGTGTGAGTTCAAAGGCCCATTGTTCTCAACTGCTCCAATGTGGTGGATGTTTAAGGGGGTTATTATCTGTAAACACTTCAAAGTGTGCACTGATCAGAACGTCTCTGAATTTCTGGGAAATAGCCCATCTCAAAGCTTGCAATTCAAGTTTCATACAGTAGTAATTCTCATTCAGCTTGAGATACCAACTGGTATAAGTGATAACTTTTCTCACTTGAACCCGTGACAGTACTGCTCCTAAACCAAGGAAAGGGAAGTAGAAATCTAGGTGGCCAAGGACAGATGATGAGTCAAGCGTCTTTCTGTTTGTGAGAGCAAAGGGAATCTTCACATGCTGGGTTCCAACACTCTGTGATGCTTCAAGTGTCAAGCCTTGTATATCCTTTTCCACCTGCTCATTCAGCATTCTGTGATTTCCTCAGAGAGTTATGGAGTGAGGTAGCCAACTGTGCGTAGCTTTGCATAAACCTCCTGAAGGAACCAGCTAGACCAAGGAACCCACTTAGTTCCTTCCCCATCTTAGGCAAAGGCAATTCCCTTACTGCTCATGTTTCTCATTATCAGAGCAACGCCTCCCTTGGTAATGAAGAGCACAACATACTGTCCTTTTGTCTGGAAAAGTTGGCGCTTCTCTGGTTTAACTTTCAAGTTAAACTGTGAGAAGTACAATAAGATGCTGCCTTGTCTTTTGAGGTTTGAATATTCAGCCAAAAATGAGTATATCATCCAGATACACAAGGACGAACTGTAAATAAGTTTGTCAACAATTTTATTTGAAGTAAGCATGAAAGTAACAAGGCATGACAGATTCTAAATATCATTCTTATGAGTTTATTCATGAGTTTCCCTGATTACTGTATTTTTAATATGTTGCTCAGTGATGGATAGCTGGTTATAACCGTGCATCAAATCGAGACTGCAGAAAGACTTTGGACTTTGAAGAACTTGTAATGCTTCCTCAATCCTAGGTAGAGGGTAATTGTTCTTATGAGATCCTTAGTTTTACATCTTTCTTCGTCAAAGACATTGGGAGAGGTGTATGGATTTGACAACTCTCAGATGACCCCCCACTCCGAAGGCGTCTGCAGGTAGTCCTAGACATTCTTTCACCTCCCCCCACCCCCCCACCCACACCCCCTCCCCAGTGATTGGCTGTGATCCAACTCCTTCTTGCAGCAACTTTTCCACTTGATTCCCATTGAGTCTTGTTTAGCTAGGGCTTCTTGATGCCATCCACAGGCAAATGCTACTTTAATTCAAGGGCTGTTGGTCTTATCTCAGACCACTCAGCAAGGTGCTCACAGTAATAGTTGCCATCTCTGCTCCTGTATCAGTTAGACACTTCTACCTTGCTTCCACCTTGCCAAATTTCACATTCATTTTTTGACAAATCCTTATTGTCTACATGAAGCTGCACATCTTCCTGAAGGATACTCACCCCTAACCTGGCTCCCAGTGGAGCCCCAACTAGTTTAATATCTAGTGAAAAAGGAAGACCAACTCCGTTGGATGTAGTCCCTGTGCCCGATGGTGCTGTTGTCTGTGTTTATTGTAGGCAGTCTTATCTGAAGTGCTCAGCACTGTCACAATTCAAATACCCCTGTGGAGCATATCTTGGACAGGATTACCAGAGAGACTGGACAGGAAATCTTGGACCTGCATTTGCTTTGCAGTAATCTGTTCCATCTGTCTGTTTAGCCTGTTTAGCCAATGTTCCTGTCCTCATTGATAGCCAACTCTTGCTTCCTGGGTACGGAATCCAATCTATACCTATGATGAGATGATGTTTTCTTTTGGATCAAAGAAAGACAATTGATGTTGGTCACTATTAAGTCTCGAGAATATGGTGTTGGAAAAGCACAGCAGGCCTCATTCCTGATGAAGGACTTTTGCTCAAAACATCAATTTTCCTGCTCCTTGGATGCTGCCTAACCTGCTGTGCTTTTCCAGCATCACACTCTTGACTCTAATCTCCAGCATCTGTAGAACTCACTTTTGCCACTATTAAGCCTCCTCAACTCCATTCTCTTCCCTCGTTGCTTCCTCAAGACAGCTCTTAAACTGCCTGTCACTGGTTGTTTTGAAGGAGGGGTCCAGGCAAATGATTGCAGTCAAAATCCCCAGCCGCAAGTTTATGGAGATCAAATGTTACCCTTTGGCTTTCTTATGCTCATAAAACCTGTGCTGTAGCTGCGTCAGGTGCCTTCTATCCTCCAAAACCCTCCTAAGTACCTCAAAGATCCACTGTGGGCTTCTTCAAACATGTTACATCTTCCCAGAATTTACCAACAGCATTTTCATCCAGATGTTTCATCACTGATGCTGCCTGCTAATACACATTGATGCCCCAAGGTGCCATAATCAGCAATATTCCAACAGTGGCCTAACCAATGTCCTGTACAGCAGCAACATGACCTCCCAACTCCTGTACTCAATACTCTGACCAATAAAAGAAAACATACCAAATGTCTTCTTCACTATCCTATCTACCTGCGACTTCGCTTTCAAGGAGCTATGAACTTGCAGTCTTTGTTCAGCAACACTCCATAGGACCTTACCATTAAGTATATAAGTCCTGGTAAGATTTGCTTTCCCAAAATGCAGCACCTCACATTTATCTGAATTAAAATCCATCTGCCACTTCTCAGCCCATTGGCCCAACTGATCAAGATCCTGTTGTAATCGAATGTAACCCTCTTCGCTGTCCACTACACCTCCAATTTTGGTGTCATCTGCAAATTTACTAATTATACCTCTTATGCTCGCATCCAAATCATGTATGAGGAATTCATTATTCCACATAAGTAATAACAAACATAGAGGGAAATTGAAGATTGAAGATGTAATAGACACTAGCTCTGAAGTTGCAAGCATTTATGGGATGATTGTTCATTGAATTGTTCATAATGTGTATGCAAAAGGGATCTAGACTTGTAGAAAGATATAGAGTTATAAGATTAACATTGGAAGATTGTATAATGAAGATTTCAGACTCCGATGATTACATAGTGAGAGCTGGAAGGGAGCTGAAGCTCTCAACTAAAGCGAAGAGAATCTTTCAATTGATTAATTTGTGAATAATTTCTTACAGCAAGTCTTTGGGAGACTAAAGAGAGTTAAATCCTGCCACACACAATAAGCACAGTTAACTTGAGGTTTTGAAAAAGGAAGTGGAGGAGATTCTGACCACAATTTTACAATTTCTCTTAAAGTATGCAATTCATAATCTCCACTAAATAACTGTTAGCTGTTGTATCTTCTCATCACAGTACATTCACTTCTGCAGCAATCACTTTTGTCAGATATGTAAAATAATTAAAAGTTTGGATAGCGTAAACAAAAGAAGAACCATTTTCAGTTGTTGGATAGTCAAAAGCTAGATTACACAACTTAATGGTTTTTGACAAAGAAAGGAGGTGGTCCAAGGTGAAGATCTTTCTTCATGGAAAAAGCAGTTAGGATTTGCAATGGAATTCACTGCCTGATCTGGTGGTGAAAAAACAGTTTCCAAAAGAGAATTGGATAAGTAATTGAAAGAAAAAATTGCAAGAATTTGAGGTATCAATTATTTATTGAATATTACTAGCAGGGAATAAGAAAATATGGTTGACAAGGAAAGAGGTAGAGCAGCTACCGAAACAAAATAATGCAGACAAACATCAGAGAGCTATAGGACGTGTTATAAAAAGTGTCATGAGAGATTTATAGTTATATGTGCATTTTCAGTTCAACTAAACCTGAGGAAGTTCTGTTTGAGTCCTCTGCCCGAAGTAAGTCCTCCTTGAATATTTGCCAAACCATGGCAAAATGCCTTGATTTCTTTTTGCAAATACGTTAGGGTGAGGAGACAGGCCTGCTTCAGCCAGATCAGGGATCAAACTCCCTGCTGTTGGCACTAATCTGATCCACATGCTAGTTGTCTCGCCAAAAGAACCAACTGGCTCCCCCAGTGCACAGCTAGAACTCATTAAAAATCCACATAAACAGTTGCCAGAACTTCATGAATATATTGGAAAGCAACAGCCACTTATTAAACAAATCACACAATTTGTCGTTGTGCTTGAATGTGACATGATTCTTCCCTTTTGGTTAAATGAGCTGACCACTAGATTATACTTAAAACTTTGCATTGAGTTAGCTTATGATAAGGAATTTGGCGACAGTTAATTTTTAAACTCTTTCACTGTTTTAAGCTTTCCAATGATAATACCAATGCTATTCACTGGCACAGGACTCCTTGCTTATCAACAGCTTATGTAGCTAAAGTAGCTATGGTAAATTGCCTCTCTCTCCTGCAGGCAAAACATCGACAGGATGAAATGAAATAGTTCAGCGGCCCAATTGTTGTAAAATTTCTTGCAGTTTGTGGCTGGTGAACATGCTTAGGGAAGGTGATTTTACAGGATCTCATCCTTCTAACCACCTGGTGAGAGGGCTTTAATTCTCGTCCATCCATGATTTTGGAGAATCTTGACAGAATAGTTGCGGATTGACATTTCCTTGTGAGGGAATTAAGAACTAGGGGGCCAGTTTCAGAATTAAGACTGCTTATTTAAGGTTGAGATGAGGAGGTATTTCTTTTCTGAGGGCTGAATCTTCTGAATTCTCTATTCCAGGCAGCTAAGGAGGCTGAGTTACTGAATATGTTCAAGACTAAGATAGACAAATCTTGAACTATAGGCAAGTCAATGGTGATGGTAAAGGGGTGAAAAATTGGATTTGAGGTCAGATCAGCTATAATCTTACTGCATGGCAGTCGGCTTGACAGGCTGTATAATATACCACTGCTCCTCCTACTTATATTTTTATGTTCTTGATGTTTAAATTGTTTTTTTTCTCTGTTGCATTTTTGGTCAGACTGATGTAAGTACAATATGGATGACTTCAATGCATTTTTGGGAAATTTTGAAAAAAGAATTGGCACAATGTCATCAAGGTTCTTTAAAACCTTTTCAACATACTTGTTTCTAGAAAGTTTGAAGCTTATCATCAGTGTATCTCTGACTAAGTTTTAATTTTCTTCCTTTTCTGATTTGCATTGACTTGATATTCAATCATTTTTCATGGACCTTTCTTGTTGTCATTGCTGTAAATTTAGAAGACAACTCATTTGTTCATCTTTTTACATTCCATATTTATTTCTGTTTGTTTTTTTTTTCAAAATTATTTAAGTATTAGGCTCCCTCTTTTCTAAACGCTGATCCAGCTTGTCTCCATACCACTCAATCAGTTGGTTCCTGATATGAAATGCTGTTGTGGCAAATAAAATTGGTTTGAAAGCAATTCACTACCTGAGTGATCCACAATTCTTCAAGAGTAATTAGCCACATTGTGAAATTTAACTTGGTAGCACCTCAAAACATGAATGAATTTAGTTTCGTAACCAATGTGAACATTACAAAATGTATCCTATGCAGATCAATCCTATTCAATATAATTAACAAAATTACTATTGGGCCTAAAAGATAGATATATTAGCCTGAACTCTACTTATGCAAGACAGTTGTTGCAAATTTTAATAATTAGTGAATTTAATGCAAACTAAAAATAATCTTAATATTACAGATAAAAATCAATCAAGGAACTAAATAAATTTGTATTAATAATCTAACCCAACATAGTTTACAATAGATTAGTGTAATGCGGGCATATAACAACAAGAATTGACACTATCCAAGGAAAGGAGAAAGTGAGGACTGCAGATGCTGGAGATCAGAGCTGAAAATGTGTTGCTGGAAAAGCGCAGCAGGTCAGGCAGCATCCAAGGAGCAGGAGAATCGCTGTTTGAGACATGAGCAGATTCTCCTGCTCCTTGGATGCTGCCTGACCTACTGCGCTTTTCCAGCAACACATTTTCAGCACTATCCAAGGAAGCTGGTTTACAATGACTAAATGAATCAATTTTAGGTTTCCAGGATTTTAACTTTTTTAAAAAGTTTGTTCATGGGATGTAGGTGTCATTAGCTGGGCCAACATTTTTCCTGTTCCTAACTGCCCTTGCAAAGTCTAGTAAGCTGCCTCCTTGAACTGTTGCATTCGTTTTTGAGTTGAGACAGCCATAATGCTGGTAGAAAGGAACTTTAAGGACTTTGACTCAGGGACAGTAAAGGAATAATGGCACAGGTCTCACTCAGGCTGGTGAGTGGCTTGGAGGGGGACTTGTAGATATTGGTGTGCTCAACCATCTGATGCCCATATCCTTCTAGGCAACAAAAGTTAATGGATTTGGAAAGTGCTCTTTAAGGAATCTTGCTGAGTTACAGTAGTACATCTAGCAGATGGTGTTAGCGACCAGGCCTGACCCCTCAAAACATTGTGAGGCAGATAGGCCAGACTGTAACTTTGCCATTTGTTTTAGGTAAGTATAGTGTGGATACTCCCGGAGTGAATTAGCTGGTCCAACTGCCAACTTTAAAAAACACAGAATTTATTTACAAAATTACAGAATGAAACACAACGAACTGAAGAAAGAATACCCGAATAACATCCTATCCAAACCCAACAAGCTATTCCCGACAGACTTAATGATGCTGTTCCAAAATACTTGCAACAGTCCCAATAAATAGACCCCTTTACACAAAGAGTAAAAAATGACACAAAAAGCTAACAGGTTACAAAGTCAGAAGGGCAGAAGGAGGGAGAGAGCTTCCAGTTTCAACTGTGACCTTGACTCAACTAAGCCCAGAATTGAACTGACCTGCGCAGCTAAAGAGCTGGCCACACCCCCTTGATTCTACCTTTTGTTTATGACATGAATGTCCAAGGCCGGAGGCATTATCTGTTAGGGATAAACAAAAAGGGTCCCAATAAACACCTTTCAAACCCAGCCTAGTTGAGCATGCCCAATTACCCCCACCCTGAAAAAAAACTCACAGGCACAGTAACTTTGAGAAAGGACCAGCTTTGAGACAATGGCCCATACGGCTGCTACCATATATCAGTGTTGAAGGTGGTGGATGGGGAGCCAGTCAAAAGTGCTGCTGTGTGTTGGATGGTGTCAAGCTTCTTGTAAGTTGTTGGAGCTACACCCAACCAGGCAGGTGGAGACCATTCCATTTGGAGCGGGACATTGGTTAGTACTGCTACCTCAGAGCCAGGGATCTGGGTTTGATTCCAGCCTCGGGTGACTGTCTATGTGGAGTTTATACATTCTCCCCACGTTTGCAAGAGTTTCCTACAGGTGCTTCTGTTTCCTTCCACAGTCCAAAGATGTGCAGGTTAGGTGAATTGGCCATGCTAAATTGTGCTGTAGTGTCCAGAAATGTGCAAGCTGGGTGGATTACAGTAAACCATGGTAAATGCGGGGTTATGGGGATAGTTTTAGGTGAGGTGGGTGTGTGTGAGATGCACTTCAAAATGTTAGTGCAGACTTGGTTGCCCTCTTTCTGCACTGTAGGGATTCTATGATTAGACTCCTGACTTGTGACTTACAGATGGTTGACATACATTGAGGGGTCAGGAGGCAGGTTACTGACCTGCTCTTGTTGCCACTATACTTGTACGACTATCAACTTCTGGTCAATGGTAATCCCCAGGATGGGGGATTTAGTAATACGTAAAAATCACGTGTGTGTGTGCGTGTGTGTGTATGCGCACACACACACTCCTACAGACTGATACACTGACGCAGACCCTCTCTAATATGCTAACACATACACTCCCACTCACACATTCACACACACACACACACACCCTCTCACAGACTTATAACCCTTTACACTTACACTCACCCACATACGCATGCACACACTCTCTCACAGACACTTACACTCCCTCCACACACGCACATCCACATAAGTTTGTGGGGTGAATTTGTACTTGCAGAATTACATTTTATTTTGCTCAAAAACTGCATGAATCCATATAAGATTCTGTAAATTCTTTTTTTTAGATTAGAAGCAGGCTGAACATTGGGGCACAGACAGCAACACACAGGACACCTCACACCTTCAATGCATTATCTGAGCTGACATGGCACATATTGTTAAAGTTCACATGAGAATGTAACTTTAAAAAAGCTTCTGGGCTTTACATTTGAAAGAACTGAAACCAGCATGTTCATTGTAAAAGATGAGACCTAACAAACAATTCAGGTCTTTTTCAATATATAATTTCAGTTGCATCACATTTTTGCTATAAATTATTTGGCTTATGCCCTCATAATCCACAACCACCTGATGAAGGAGCAGCCCTCCAAAAGCTAGGGATTCCAAATGAACCTGATGGACTATTACCTGGTGTTGTGTAATTTTTAACTTTGGAGTCCAATATCAGCACCTCCAAATCATGAGCATCAGAGGAATATGGATAGAGTCATAGAGTCATAGAGATATACAGCATGGAAACAGACCCTTCGGTCCAACCTGTCCATGCTGACCAGATATCCCAACCCAATCTGGAAAACTATAATCCCCTACTGTTACAACCCTACCAGTTTAGATTCTCTTTATTTGAAGACAGTCATTGCTTTATATTTGTGTGGCCCAAAAGTTTCTTGTCATATATCAGTCTGAATCTGTATATTGTCCGAAGTTTGTGAGAAGATTTGTAGCTCAGGTGCTTGTTGTTGTGGTTCTGTTCGCCGAGCTGTATATTGTCCATCTCTTGATTTATAGGGAGAAAGACTGCTTCACTATCAGAGGAGTTGTGAATGGTGCTGAACATTTATCAGCAAGTATTTCCATTTCTGATGAAAGGAAGGGCATTGTTGAAGTAGCTGAAGATGGTTGGGGAAAGTGAGGACTGCAGATGCTGGAGATCAGAGCTGAAAATGTGTTGCTGGAAAAGCGCAGCAGGTCAGGCAGCATCCAAGGAGCAGGAGAATCAACGTTTCGGGCATGAGCCCTTCTTCAGGAATGAGGAAAGTGTGCCAAGCAGGCTAAGATAAAAGGTAGGGAGGAGGGACTTGGGGGAGGGGCGTTGGGAATGCGATAGGTGGAAGGAGGTTAAGGTGAGGGTGATAAGGTGAGGGTGATAGGCCGGAGTGGGGGGTGGGGGCGGAGAGGTCGGGAAGAAGATTGCAGGTTAGGAAGGTGGTGCTGAGTTTGAGGGTTGAGACAAGGTGGGGGGAGGGGAAATGAGGAAACTGGAGAAATCTGAGTTCATCCCTTGTGGTTGGAGGGTTCCTAGGCGGAAGATGAGGGACTCTTCCTCCAGCCGTCATATTGCTATGGTCAGGCGATGGAGGAGTCCAAGGATCTGCATGTCCTTGGTGGAGTGGGAGGGGGAGTTGAAGTGTTGAGCCACGGGGTGGTTGAGTTGGTTGGTCCGGGTGTCCCAGAGGTGTTCTCTGAAACGTTCTGTAAGTAGGCGGCCTGCGTCCCCAATATAGAGGAGGCCACATCGGGTGCAGCGGATGCAGTAAATGATGTGTGTGGAGGTGCAGGTGAATTTGTGGCAGATATGGAAGAATCCCTTGGGGCCTTGGCTGGAGGTAAGGGGGGAGGTGTGGGCGCAAGTTTTGCATTTCTTGTGGTTGCAGGGGAAGGTGCCGGGAGTGGAGGTTGGGTTGGTGGGGGGTGTGGACCTGATGAGGGAGTCACGGAGGGAGTGGTCTTTTCAGAACGCTGATAGGGGAGGGAAATATATCCCTGGTGGTGGGGTCCGTTTGGAGGTGGCGGAAATGACGACGGATGATACGATGTATATGGAGGTTGGTGGGGTGGTAGGTGAGGACCAGTGGGGTTCTGTCCTGGTGGCGATTGGAGGGGCAGGATGTAGAGGAGATGCGGTGGAGGGCATCGTCGATCACGTCTGGGGGGAAATTGCGGTCTTTGAAGAAAGAGGCCATCTGGGTTTTTCGATATTGGAACTGGTCCTCCTGGGAGCAGATGCAGTGGAGATGAAGGAATTGGGAATATGGGATGGCATTTTTACATGGGGCAGGGTGGGAGGAGGTGTGGTCTAGGTAGCTGTGGGAGTGGGTCGGTTTATAGTAAATGTCCATGTTGATTTGGTCGCCCGAGATAGAAATGAGCCACGGGGTGGTTGAGTTGGTTGGTCCGGGTGTCCCAGAGGTGTTCTCTGAAACGTTCTGTAAGTAGGCGGCCTGCGTCCCCAATATAGAGGAGGCCACATCGGGTGCAGCAGATGCAGTAAATGATGTGTGTGGAGGTGCAGGTGAATTTGTGGCGGATATGGAAGAATCTGACCCACTCCCACTCTACGAAGGGGAGGGAGGAGTCTGAGACAGTCCAGGTAAATTTGAGGTCGGGGTGGAAGGTGGTGGTAAAGTGTATGAACTGTTCAACCTCCTCGTGGGAGCACAAGGCAGCACCAATACAGTCATTGATGTCGCAGAGAAAAAGGTTGGTGGTGGTGCCAGTGTAGCTGCGGAAGATGGACTGTTCCGCATATCCTACGAAGAGGCAGGCATAGCTGAGGCCCATGCGGGTGCCCATGGCTACTCCTTTGGTTTGGAGGAAGTGGGAGGAATGTAAAGAGAAGTTGTTCAGAGTGAGGACCAGTTCAGTCAGTCAAAGGAGGGTGTCAGTGGAAGGGTACTGGTTGGTTGGGGCTAAGTCACTACCCTGAGGAACTCCAGCAGAGATATCCTGGGGCTGATATGATTGACGCCCCTCACTCACTTCCATTAACTTCAGATTTACAAGGGCTCCTTAATGCCATACATGATGTTAAATGCTGCCTTAATTTCAAGGGCAGCCACCCTTATCTCACTTCTCAAATTCAGCTCTTTGTCCATACTTGGACCAAGACTGTAATGATGTCCTCGTGGATCACAACCCAAGTGTCAGTGATCAAGTTATACCTTTGCAAATGCCATTTAATAGCACTGTCAATGGCATCTTCCATCACTTTAGTGATGATCAAAAGAAGATTGATAGGATGATAATGGACCAGATTTGATTTGTCTTCCTTTTAGTGTATAGAGAATACCAATTTTCCATATTGTTCAATATATTACCATATTACAGTGTTATTGGAATAGCTTGACCAGGAGCAAGGCTTGTTCTGCAGCACAAATCTTCAGTCCTTATGCTGTCAGTGTCAATAGCCTTTACAGTTTCCAATGTCTTCATTTTTTTGGTGATATTGAGAGCAGTGAATGAAATTGGTTGAAGACTAGCAACTGTCATGCTGGAGACTTCAAGAAGACGGAGTACTTCTGACTGAAGATAGATACAAATGTTTTAATTTTGCCTTTTCCATTTATATGCTTATTTCCCCCTTTTTGAGGATGGAGTTTGGTGCCCATACTTTCGACACTTCCAGCAGATTATGTATTAACGACACTTCACCAAAGCAGTGTGAGGCAGAGAAAGGGACACCAAATTTGGTTTGCATTTCACCTCAATTTCATTAACAAAATATGCCTTTCTACAAACATCATGTGGGCATTTCCCAAATTCCCACAATATTTACTCTTTCTCTAGCTCTATCTGTTGAAGACAGGACATTACCCACAATGATCCACGTGTTTGAGGTGGGCCATTGGCATCTCCTTCATCTCCAATGTAGAGCTGGTTCCTTTCCACAAAGGTGGGTTTCATGGGTCAGGATGCATCTTCTCTCTCCCTCTTGCCATCTTGTTTAGTCAGAGTTCCACTGCTGGACTCAAATGTTCACTCGGACTCTTCACTGAGAGGATTGCTAACAGGTGTGTGTTCTTATCCCCTTTGCCGCAGACCTGCCTGAATGTTCTGTGGCCTTTGGCTAAGGGGGTATGAGCATGGTTTAAAGCACCTAATGGGTTCACACCAACACTCTTCCCTGTTGCAATGTAGGGAATGTATAAAGTACATGTCCTCAGGCACTGTCTGGAAGTCAGGATGCCAGAGAGTCTGAGCGACGCTCCTTCAATATACCACCCTTGGGCTTGTTGTAATTGGTTCCCCCATAACCTTTTGACCTCTTTGACCTTGGTATCCATTGCTCTTGTGGCCAATAATTGCAGGCTGCTGTTAAATTTTCAGTTAGGCCAAATCTCTTTGGCTGTGGGTCAATTTAGAATGTCCAGTTTTGGGCCTATGGTCACTTGACTACAGGATATTTCTGGACCTTCCACCTATTATCAATTTAATTGTCCAACACCATTCCAGACTGGATGTGGCAGTAGACTCTGTAGAGTCTTGATGTGTTCTATTAGTTGTGGGATTGCTGAGGCCTATCTATTGCATTGTTCACCATGTGAGTAGTCCCGTCTTGTAACTTCGTTGACACAGCATTCTGAGATATCTCTGATGCTGTTCCTTCTTCACTCTTTATCTAACCAGAGTTAATTGTCTGGCCTGATGGTAACAGTATGGTGAGGTTTATGCCAGGCTATCAGGTTAGAGATTGTGATTGAATACAATTCTGCTAATGATGACTCACAGCACCTCATGGATGCCCATTTTTCAGTTACTAGATTTGTTTGCATCTGTTCCATTTCACATGGTGGTACTACCACGTAATGTAGAATGGAGCATATCTTCAATGTGAAAATGGGACCTTGTCTCCACAAGGTCACTCCTATACTGTGACACTTTCTTGAACAGATGTGTCTGTAACAAGTAGATTGGTGAGGATTGGATTTTAGTAGATTTTTGGTTTCCACATGACCTGCTACAGACTCAGTTTAATAGCAATGTCCTTTTGGACTTAATCAACTCAGTTAATAGTAGTGCTACTGAGTCAGTTTTGGTGATGGGCATTGAAGTCCACTGTGATGGGTGGACAAAAAGATGGGAGACCAATTCAATACATATTTTAGTTCTATCTTCATAGATAAAGTCACAAATAACAGCCCAAGAATATGGAGGATCACAATGCCTAATGGGAAGGAAGAATTGAAGATATAAGTAAGGAAGTGGTATTGGGGAAACTAATGGGACTAAAGGCAGTTAAAACTCCTGGAGTACTTAATGTAGAAGAAATAGCAGATGCACTGCTGGTCATCCTCCAAAATTCTATAGACTCTGAACCAGTTCTTACTAGTTGCAGGATGGCTAATGTAACCCCACATTTTAAGAGGGGAGGCAGATAGAAAACATTGAATTTTATACTGGTTAGCTCAGATTTGGTAGTCGGGAAAATGTTAGAGTCCATTATAAAAGTTATAGTAACAGATCACTTGGAAGGTAGCAACTAGGTCGGAAAGAGCTGGCATAGATTTACAAAGGGGAAGTCATGCTTGACAAATCGGCTGGAATCAGTACTGAAGAGCATGTGAAAACGCTGGCAAAAACAAAGAAACACAAGCACCTCAAGCAACAGTGACTGGATTTTTTTTTATGTAAGGGTTAGTTACACAGCCCTTTGCAATAGTAAGTGTTTTATTCCCGTCACTTTACCAGACCATTCATGAGAAAAGTAAGCACATGCGCAAGATAGTGCTTCTGTCTTTCTATCGCAACACTGAGTTCAGCGGAAACTGATAAATGTTCTTGTGATTATAGAAGGTGTTTGGGTGCTTAATGCTGGGATTTCATATATTTATGTGATGGTAAGGGTTTAGTCCTTCTCAGTTTAACCTGCAATTTGCAGAATGCAAAGATTAGTTTGTTAAAATAGTAGACTCGTCAAAATTATAGATTTAAACAAACTCTCCAGTAAAGCACAGCATTAGGTCAGTATGGCTTCCCTTGTTTAAGGTCAAATCAATTATCCGAATAATCAATTATCTGAACGAAATACTGCCCGCCCAACTCGTTCGGCTAATCGAGGGTCTTCTGTATTAGAGTGGATATGGGGCAGACAGTGAATGTGTTTTACTTAGATTTTCAGAAGGCTTTCAGCAAGGTCTCATAAAAGGGGTTAGTCTGCAAAATTAAAGTGCAAAGGATTAGAGATTGTGTACTGAAATGGATTGAGAACTGGTTGGCAGACAGATTATACACAGGGAAGGTAAAGGTGGTATTGGGAGCATTGTGTATAATGTGTCATTCTGTAATATGAATGTATCAAGTTGTTTGACTAGTTTGTGGCACAACTAGGGCGGCACGGTGGCTCAGTGGTTAGCACTGCTGCCTCACAACGCCAGGGACCTGGGTTTGATTCCTGCGTCAGGTGACTGTCTGTGTGGAGTTTGCACGATCTCCCCGTGTCTGCATTGGTTTCCTCTGGGTGCTCCGGTTTCCTCCCACAATCCAAAGATGTGCAGCTTAGGTGAATTGGCTATGCTAAATTGCCCATAGTGTGAGGTACATTTGTCTGGAGTAAATGTAGGGGAAGGGGTCTGGGTGGGTTACTCTTTGGAGGGTCAGTGTGGACTTGTTGGGCCAAAAGGCCTGTTTCCACACTGTAAGGAATCTAATCTAATCTTAACCAAAAACGCTCCCAATTTTGACACAAGTCCTCAGACAAGGAGCACTTTTCAAAATTGACAGGGCTGCACTTACTATTGTTGTTTCCGGTGCCTAAATTGACACTTGGTTGTCTGTCCATTTTAATTCTTTGTTTGGGTTTTGTAGTGGTTTGGTAACTGAGTAGTTTGATAACCCATCTTATAGGGTAGTTAAGAGTCAACCATATTGCTGTGACTCTGGAATCACATGTATGCCACACTAGGTAAGGATGGCAGATGTCCTTCCCTGAAGGTATGATTTGTTATTACAACAATTGTTAAAGGTTGCATATGGCTCACTTTGCAATTCCAGTTATTTATTGAATTCAATTTTCACCATCTGCCATGGTGAGATTCACCCTTTGTCCTCTAGTATTCTAGATAATTATTCCATTGATATTTCCATTACACTACCATCTCCTCCACAAGGACACATTTCACAATTCTGCCTATTGATAGTTATGGCTTGTGTTTGATGGTCACTCAATAAATTGAAACAAAAATTAAGTGCTGAAAAAACTGAAGGTCTGGTAGCATCTGTGGAGAGAAAGCAGAGTCAACATTTTGAGTCTGGCAATTCTTCATCAGAAATCTATCTGGGCTTTCTTCTTCACCTGTCGGCTCACCTCCACCGAACCCAGGCCTGTCTTCAGCATAAAGACCACTTTTTCTTGCACTGCTGTCAGTTCTGATGATGAGTTACCAGCATTTACTTTCTTCCCAGAGGTGATACCAGAACTGCTGAGTTTCTTCAGTATTTTCTGTTTTTCTTTCAGATCCCAGCCTCTACAGTTCTTTCTTTCATTTTACTGAATAAATTGAATTTCATTTTATCCATGGAATATGAGATTTTCTTTTTTAGGATTTGTATTCTTTGCTACTGGGCTGACATATTTTATGACTGTATATTTTTAATGATATTGAATTATCAATGGTGTTGATATTTCTAGAGGTGAAGCAATACATATTTTACTTGTTGCATTTTACTGTTATCACTTTAATTTATAAGTCAATATGATTTTATATTAATGAAATGAGACAGTCTAAGTGAACATTCTTATAACCAAGAGACACATAAAAATACAGCTTCTCTGCCAGGAACATACTGACTGAATTTTTATTTTTATTTATGGTTTGTATCTAATGTATTACTGCTACAAGTTGCGTGTATTTTTTTTAAGCCAGGGAAAAAATCATTTTGACTATCACTATTGATGATTTACTTTCTGAAAGAAATCCTTCTTATCTATCAATAAATGAACACATCTCAGGAAGAAATCAATGAAGTTGGAGCCTAGCTATAAATATTAGTTGGTCCTAATGCAATGTTGTACATTAGACAGTGTAAAAAAGGTGATAAGTGGATAAGTGAAAAGGTCTTTCAGTGGATCTCACTTTCAAAAATAATTCTTTTATCCTCTTACTGTCATATGGATGTTTAGTTTACATTCGTGTCCGATTTTCAAACATTTGCAAAGTTCACTGCTGACCAAAGTTTAGCTCTTGTCAAACATTCCAATTTAACTTAACAGTGATGGAGTAGAATTATGTTGTATGCAGTTTGAGGGTCACTTTCACCCAGTTCCACAAAATGTCTTTTGTTTTGAGCTACTGGAAATGTTGAATGGTATTCATGAAGCACATTTGTCTGGGAAAGTTAGATTTCCAGATAGGGCAGCTGTCTGTTAGTCGGATTTTTAATCGACGTTCCAATCTATTCCATACTTTCTTTGGCAGCACCTCCCAAACTTGTAACCTTTCCCACCTAGAAGGATGTGGAGGAGCCGGTGTTGGATTGGGGTGAAAGCTAGTGCCTACAAATAAACTTGTTGGACTATAACCTGGTGTGTGAATTTTAATTTTATTCACACAGAAGGAGAACAACAACAGGTCCATGAAAACACCACCACCTGCACGTTCCTGTAAGCATCACACGTTATCTTGATTTAGATTAGATTAGATTACTTACAGTGTGGAAACAGGCCCTTCGGCCCAACAAGTCCACACCGACCCACCAAAGCGCACCCACCCAGACCCATTCCCATACATTTACCCCTGCACCTAACACTATGGGCAATTTAGCGTAGCCAATTCACCTAACCTGCACATTTTTGGACTGTGGGAGGAAACCGGAGCACCCGGAGGAAACGCATGCAGACACGGGGACAATGTGCAAACTCCACACAGTCTGAGGCGGGAATTGAACCTGGCTCTCTGGCGCTGTGAGGTAGCAGTGCTAACCACTGTGCCACCATGCCGCCCCCAAATATAAAATTGCTCCTTCACTGTTGCTGGTCAAAACTTGAAACTCTTCTCCTAAAAGCACTACCGGTGGATCTACACCACTGGAACTGCAGCACTTCAAGAAGGTGTACTTTCTCAAGGGCAAGTATATAGTGCTGGCCATATCAGAAATGTCTGAGGAACAAATTTGCAAAAATAACAAATCACTTAATTATCTCCAAGATGCATTTTATCTGAATATCAGGGTATATCCATCCATCAGTTCAATTACCTCAAAGTACTCAATCAATTTTGTTAAAAATACAAACAAAAGAAACTCGAAAAGCTCAGCAGGTTAGACAATATCTGTGGAGAGAAATAATAATTTTTTTCAGCACACTGACCTTTCATCAGAACTGAAGTGAAATACAGTTTTCAGAGTTTTTAAATGGGAGAAGATTGAAGAACCAGGTGGAGACCATAGGACATTAAATAACAAAAGGTTTCATTATGCAACAACCAAAAAAAGTGGAGTTGGGTGAAGGGAAGAAACAAAAGGTAGAATCCTCTCCTTATTGTGTGGCAAGAATAATATTGAGTGAGGTGACTAAATTGGCCAAGATTTAAACATTCAGATTATTGAAGCTGAAAAAGAACTCACCTGGTTTGCTCTTTGAGCCTCAAATGATGAGTTTGCAATCTCATACTCAAATGGTGACAAGCATATTTCCTTGCATCTCATTAATACCTCACTCAGCACTATTAACTTTGCATTGCAAATCTCCTGTCCTCCAGCGAGAAAGTGGACAGCACAAAAACATGATAATTAGACACCTTGTGAGTTTTCTTCTCAGCATCTGCTGCAGTCTGCCAAATGCCTGTGCTGGCCTTCCAAATTCTCTTAATATTTGAACAGCTTCTTGTGTACAAGACACAATCGTTTACCACTATCGTTCTCAACTTGGCATCGGCAAAGCCCCAGTCTTAAACATATCATTATGCCTACTCTTGAATCAATTCAGTCATCGCTTTTGGGCTTCAATCTCTACTTTGGAGCAGAGAGACACCTAGGAATTGTATCATTCTGCCAGGTCACCTTCCCCCAGGGCTGACCAGGCAGTCATGGATCTCAACAGAACGGTTTTACATTGAGAGTGTGGTGCTGGAAAAGCACATCAGGTCAGACAGCATCCGAGGAGCAGGAAATTTGATGTTTCTGGCAAAAGCCCTGATGAAGGGCTTATGTTTGAAATGTCGATTTTCCTGCTCCTCGGGTGCTGCCTGACCTGATGTGCTTTGCCAGCACCACACTCTCAACTCTAATCTCCAACACTTGCAGTTCTCACTTTCACCTGGTTTTACATTGACATTAACACAAGCATCTTATGGGTCTTTTTTGTTACTTAGACTCATTGACTTTAGTGTTTTCATCGAGCAGATGGAGGAGTGAAGCGATTTTCTTTTTCAGTACAGAAAATATTGAGTGCTGAGTTACAGGCAGCCTTTGTGCTTTAACTTGCTTTTTAGCACACGAGGACAGACAGGTAGCTTGTGATGATGGAGAACAATCAGACAGCTTGCAGAAATGGCACTGTGCAATACCAGGCGAAAGTAAGTGCAACAGAGTCAAGATTAGAGTGGTGCTGGAAAAGCACAACAGGTCAGGCAGCATCCAAGGAGCAGGACAATCGACTTTTAGGGCAAAAGCCCTTCATCAGGAAAAAAATCGTCAATTTTCCTGATGAAGGGCTTTTGTCCAAAACGTCAATTTTCCTGCACCTCGGATGCTGCCTGACCTGCTGTGATTTTCCAGCACCACTCTAATCTTGATTGTACAATACCATGCTATGCCATGACAGAGCCACAGCATGAGCTGCCAGTTATGTCAGAAAGCACATTGCATGTGTTTGAAGAAAAGAGGCAAGTGTGAAAATGAAAGGAAAGACGATGAAAAAGATGAAGAAGAACAACAGTCAATCAAGGAATCTACAATTAGTCAAGGGGCTCAATAATTTACAATTCTAGTCAGTCAGGCGGTTGGTCCAACCAGAGTCTGGAGATCCATTTTCTTGCAATCTACAGACAGTCCAGCAGGTAAATCACTGCCAGTCTGTTCAGATATCCATTTAGTAGGTGGGTGAAGTCAGTTATCGAGGTTAGGTTAACTTGGTGAAAGCAGGCAGTTCAAGTTTTAGGATTGGTTGCATTGTACTGGGTCACTGAAAGGAATGGTTTTTGCAAAAGGGGGCAAATACAGACTGTAGGATAGCATCTCAGTGAATAGAAGGGGACTGGGAGCTCTCAAACAGAGTGGAGGCAGGGCAGTAGAGGGAGCTATAGCAGAGCATGGTTACTCTGGCCTCCACATGTGGAAAGTGTAGGGTTAAAAATGGCATGAGTACTTTCCAGAGTCGTAGAGTCATAGGGATGAACAGCATGGAAACAGACCTATGCCGACCAGATATCCCAACCTAATCTAGCCCTATTTGCCAGCTCTTGGCCCATATTCCTCGAAACCCTTCCTATTCATATATCTATCCAGATGTCTTTTAAATGTTGCAATTGTACTAGCCTCCACCACTTCCTCGAGCAGATCATTCCATACACACACCACCCACTGCGTGAAAAAGTTGCCCCTTTGGTCCCTTTTATATCTTTCTCCCTCACCCTAAACCTATGCCCCCTAGTTCTGGACTCGCCCACCCCAGGGAAAAGACTTTATCTATTTACCCTAACCATGCCCTGAATGATTTTATAAGGTCCTCCCTCAGATTTTCTGGGGTTTCAAAGGTTGATTCATGCATTATCCCCAGTATATTTCATCCCTCTCTATTCGAAGTCCCTTAGTCTTTTAGATAGGCTTTCTTACACTTTTATTTCTACCGAAACTGCTATTTCACGTTACCTGTGACAATCAAAGCTATCTTTTAGTAAAACTATTGCAAACACAGTCACATAAGAAAGCTGCTGAAAGTGCTGAGTATTTATTTTAGTATTTCCATGAGTTGTGTTCAGCTTTCTCGCCTATTTTTCACTGGAAGGTTTTGGGAAGCTTCGGAAACCTATGGATGCGTGATTCAATGTAAACTGGATTGAGCAATTTTCACATGTTTAAAGGCAGCCTCTTCTTCCCAGACCCACAAGCTGCAGTTAAATACAGACATCAGCTGATTGGACCTGGCATCCAAGTTCACTTCCACCTTTGCTTGCGTTCTTCCAAGTTAAAATCTCTCCCTGAATGTTGTTGAAGGCTTCACTTTCACGAAGGAGATTGAATAGAAGCACTAACAGAATAAAATGAATGTAAGGGATAATATCAGTGAATTCCTAAGTTATTGGGTTACCCCAAAACAATTGGACATTAAACTTTCATTTAAATAGAGTTATAAATAACAGTTATAGATCTGAAATTCCTTTGGTTGCAATAAATAGAATGGAATGTGTGTCATTTTACAATTATAATCTTTTCACAACTCTGAAGCAATTACCAAGCTCACATCCTTTATGTACTTTGGAAAGCCTGTTTCTAAGTTTATACAAATGTGATTAAATATGGTACCATGTTAGCTGTGCTGTGTGAAAAAGTTGCCCCTTTGGTCCCTTTTATATCTTTCTCCCTCACCCTAAACCTATGCCCCCTAGTTCTGGACTCGCCCACCCCAGGGAAAAGACTTTATCTATTTACCCTAACCATGCCCCTAATGATTTTATAAGGTCCTCCCTCAGCCCCCGACGCTCCAGGGAAAACAGCCCCAACCTATTCAGCCTATACTTATAGCTCAAATCCTCCAACCCTGGCAACATCCTTGTAAATCCTTTTTAAAACCTTTCAAGTTTCACAACATCTTTTGGATAGGAAGGAGACCAAAATTGCAAGTAAAGTTCTAAAAGTGGTCTAACCATGACCTCCCAAATCTGATACTCAATACTCTGACCAATAAAAGATCACTTATCCTATCTATCTGTGACTCTACTTTCAAGGAGGAATGGACCTGCACTCCAAAATCTCTTTGTTCAGCAACATTAGGTCCTGCTCTGATTTGCTTTTCCAAAGTGCAAGACCTCACATTTACCTAAATTAAACTCCATCTGCCACTCTTCAGTTATTGGCCCATCTGATCAAGATCCCTTTGTAATCTGAGGTCGCCTTCTTTGCTGTCCACTACACTTCCAATTTTGGTGTCATCTGCAAACTTACTAACTATACCTCCTGTGTTCACATCCAAACCTGGACTTTGGGAGTAAATTGGCACATTGATAGTTTAAGTCACAGACTCAACAGAAATGAGGGAACACTGAAAGTTCATTTGGGCCACCAGTACTGAAACAGAAAAGGGAATGGGAAGGATAGTGGGGAATTGGTGGAGACGTGCTAAAGCAAAATTAGTTCCTTGTCATAGCGGATTAAACATTAACCGTGCAATAACTTCACAAATGGCTGTGACTGCATACATAATGGATGGAGTAAGTTATTGATTCTTTCTTTTGGGGAGGATTTAATAACTTTGATCTTGAGGCCCTCCTGGACACAATTGCAGTAACTATGTTGATGCTGGTTTGGTAATTCCAGAAATCTGGCTTAAACTTGTGCATCACCTAGAGACTACAGGGAGAAGACAGGAGAATGGGGTTGAGAAACAAATCAGCCATGGTTGAATAGCAAAGCCGACTCAATGGACCAAATGGCCTAATTCGATCCTATATCTTATGACCCTGTCGTCTTTTGGGTTAGTAATTGTCAAAGAGTGAAGATTTCAAATTATGGTCTTAAGCAATCATGAGCATTTGACTGTACACACTGCTTGTCTCCTTGTTATATCAGTTCAACAAGTCATATGTTTGCAAGGAATCTAAAAGTGGAACCTGATAAAATTCTTCATTAACATGGAGATTGAAGTAGTTAATTCTGAGACTGGGGTCCTGAATTTTAACTACGATGATATGAGATGTGAGTTGGCTATGATAGATTGGGAAATATTATTGAAATGAATGGTAGTAAATAGGCAACGGCAAATATTTGAGCAAATGGGTGAACTACAACAACTGTTTATTCCTGTCTGATGCAAGTGCAAAGAGAACAGTGACAAAACCATGGTTTATGAGGAAAGTTAGATATAGTATTAGATGTAACAAAGAGGCATACAAGTTAGCAAGAGAGAGAAAAAAACAATAAACCTGAGGGTTGGGAATAGTCTAGAAGTCAGCAAAGGAAGGCTAAGGGATTGATTAAGAAGGGGAAAATAGAGTATGAATGTAAGCTTGCAGAGAATGTAAGAGTTGACTGTAAAAGGTTCAATAGGTATGTAAAGAGAAAAAAATATTGGTGAAAACAAGTGTAGGTCTCTTTCAGTCAGAAATGGGAGAATTTATAATGCTGAACAAAGAAATGGCTGACAAACTAACTTCATACTTTGCTTCTGACTTCATAAAGGAGGACACAAATAACACACCAGAAATGAAACTAGGAACAGAGGGTTCAGTGGGACGAAGGAATGGAAGCAAATCTGTATTAGAGAGGTAAAAACAATGACAGCAGATGCTGGAAACCAGATTCTGGATTAGTGGTGCTGGAAGAGCACAGGAGTTCAAGCAGCATCCAAGTAGCTTCGAAATCGATGTTTCGGGCAAAAGCCCTTCATCAGGAATAAAAGGGCTTTTGCCCGAAACATCGATTTCAAAGCTACTTGGATGCTGACTGAACTGTTGTGCTCTTCCAGCACCACTAATCCAGAAGCAAATCTGTATTAGTAGAGAAATAGTGTTGGAGAAGTTGAAGGTTGATAAATCTCCAGCGTCTGATAATATACATCCCACAGTGCTTAAGGAAGTGGCCCAACAAATAGTGGATGCATTGGTGTCATCTTCCAAGATTATTTAGACTCTGGAATAGTACTGTTAGCTAAATTCTTCATATCTAGATTTTTATCAACGTTCTTATTGCCTTCCAACTAATTAGGGAATGACATCTCCCAAAAAAAATCATGTGAAATACCTACAATGTACTTCCAGGAATTTTTCTTTGACCTCTATCCATCCTAGTCTCATCTACTTATTGGTTCATCCTCTTATGCAATAAATTTGTAGAATATTTCAGTATTCTTTTCAATGATTTATTTCCATGTAATCCCAGAAGAGATACAAGTTTTTTTGTGTTCTCAATATAAAAGTTGCCTCTTTCTTTCTCTTCTTTCTTTTTCTCTCTCTCCCATCTGCTTTTCTCAGTTTTACTTGTTTATTGTTTGTTTTTCTTTCCAATTGAACCTCTAATTTCCCCATTTCTATCTTCCTCCTTTAACAGTTTAGCACTCCTCTTCTCTCTGTTGCACTTTCTTTCTCTTGCACCTTACTTCTCTTCTTTCCCCTTTTTTCTATTTCCATTCTCCCCTCAGTGGCTTAACAACTTTGTGCTTTGGTCTTATCTCCATCTGTTGATTTGTTTCTCTCTCTCTCTCTCTCTCTGCTTCTTTCCCAATGTTTGCACTATGCCTTATGGAATGTTTCTGTTGATGAACAATTCACTTCTAACTTTCTCTGCACTCATTGTCCATCTGACAGGCTTTTTCTCTGCTCAAACGCATTGTATAATCTGTTTCCAGGCAATTAAAAAAAGAATTTATTAAAGTTTGGCCTGCTTGAAGGGCACCTGGTTAAACTCCATTACGCATTTCTGAAAACAAGGAAGTTATAAAAGATTAACAGAGCTCAGCAACAGTTACCCTGGTAAGAGATTTTACTTATTCAGATGTGCTTTAAAAGCTAAATATTTTATGACAAAAGGTTTTAGCTTCCTTTAATAACTAAATGCATTCCATTGCTTCTCAGACTAAACAATGTAAGATTAGAATTTCAATTTTCTCTGCAAGTGGGGATTAATTTAATTATAATGATTTGAGATCTTGGAATTTTTCAGTATAAATAGTACTTGTTATATCAGAGTTCACCAAGCATGGGCACAATTGTACAATACAATTTCATTCAAATTTTACATGTGTACTTAAATGTGGAGAATAACTAATTCTTGTTCAGTTGGGTCATTTGTTAAAAATGAATAAACGTGAAAGTCAGCTTATACAGTAACCAGATTTTAAAATTCAATACAAGGAAGTGTGTTATTTTCCTTTAGTGACCTTACTGTGATGTGATTGGACCATGTTTTGTTTTAATTAGTAGCCCAAATTCAATTCTAGCAATATTGTTTGCTGAAAAACAAGCAATTTGTTTTCAAGTTAAAAGTGCACTAACAACATCAGCCAGCCTCCTATTATCACAGTCCAGTGGTTCAATGGAAATGCTGATGAAAGTACAAAAGGCAGTTAGTTCTCCAGGAATAGTCTCTAAACAGAACATTCTATGGAGTGGATGTGTTAAACAACATTCACAACATTGAGACCTTACTAGCACTAATTATTTAAAATTAACACAGTGATTGTAGTCAGATTTCTGTATGAGGAGGTTTTGGATTCATTATTCTATGCTAAAACCTCAATATAATACTAAGGGAATGCTGCTTTGTTGGGGCTATTGGATGAAATGTTAAAAAAAAAACGCCCATTTGCCTGTTCAAGTGTAAAAACTTTTCTTGACTTTGAAGAGTAGCAGGAAATCATTTTGGTCAATCTAGTCCCCAGCCAACATAAAGTATTAATCATTTAAAACACTTAACTAGAATAACCACTGGTATATTTTTATAAGACTATGTAGTACACAACAGGCTGGTTGCTAGGTTTGCCTACAACTTAACAGTGACTATGCTTCAAAAGTGGTTCAACTGACCATTTGGGATTTCTGAGAATGTAAAATCAGATGGGCTATGATCTTATTGAACAGTGGAGCAGGCTCAAAGAGCCAAATAGCCTAATCCTGCTCCTAAATCCTATATCTCATATTTCTCTGTCAAATTAATTATTCTCATTCCTGAGATCCTCTCTGTAGCTTTGCCATCCATTTCAAAACTAGTCACAGAGTTCTAGCTGAGATCTACCACAACTCTGTTTTGTGAATAAATATAAAAGCAAAATCTATAGTTGCTCACATTTTCAGATTCACCCATTTTAGAAAATAAAAATGTTGTTAAGTCCAATTTGTTGAGAAATGGTTAGTAACAATTGTGGACGATAGAAATCCCATTTCCAAATAATTACTTAAAGATTATGAATGAGCAGCTATTACAGCATTTCATTGTGAAAGATACGTATGAAATGCAATGATTTTATTGAGATACAGCCGTCCAATAAATTAATGAGAGCAGTTCGTAGCTTTCTGACCATGAAAGGCTGGATATAGTTGCACATAGAATGTCAAGACTGATATGAATTCCTCAGGTTAAGTAGGGTAATGAAATTGGAATGATTGTGGGAAAAGGAAGCAATATGCATGAGATGAAGGATGCAAGACAAAAGGTGAAGAACATAGACATAGAGGTTAATCACTCAGCTGTTTGAACCTGTCTGTCATTTAATTAGATCAACACTGGCCAGTCCCTGAACTCCATTTAGCTCCAAACGATCCACATTCCTTAATGACTATACCTAACAGAAATCTGGCAATTCCAGTTTTGAAAGTTTCAAAGACTTTTTGAATGGCTTTTGAGTTTAATAGATTTCCATTCCCCTTTGTAGCAAGATTCTCATGAATACTCTGCCTCTAATTTTAAGTTTTTGAGTTCTGGAATCTTCCACCAGAGGAAATTGTTTCTCAGTATCTATTCTATCCAATCCTCTAATAGCCTTAAAGAACTCATCAGATCTCTTTTTAATCTCTTATACAATCTGCCCTAAATCTATCGAACCATTTTGGTAGTGTTCTGGTGAAAAGGTGGGAAAGAAACGGGAATGGAAGGGTGTGCTAATAAAGAAAAGTTCAGATCAGTGACTTAGGGACATAGGAAAAGGGGTCCACCATTCAGCCTCTCAAGTCTGTTCTGCCATCACAGTATTTTAACTCCTTTGAACTGCCTAGACTCCATATGTTCTCTAAACTACTCCATCAAAACTTTATCAATCTTACATTTAATATAATTGTTTGAGCTGATTTCAGCTGGAGATGATACCCTATTTTACCATCCTTTCTGGGAAGAGGTAAAAAGCAAAACTTTTGTGCCTTACCAAATACTTTGTACACATTTGATATCATTTCCATGCAATCATATTTTTATTTATCAAGTCCAGAAGTGAATTTATTTTTCTGACTTTTTCAGCTGAATGAATGCACAAATTATTCTTCATATTTTCAATTTGAATATACTTACTTACTGTGTTGTAAAGGAGCATGGGAGTTTAAGACATGCCTGTTCTTCATTGACATGATGACATGATCACGCACACTCAAGCCAAATTTTCACTTTCATACATTGCACAATCATTTGTGGAAAGATTTTCTGGGGTTTCAAAGGTTGATTCATGCGTTATCCCCAATATATTTCATCTCTCTCTATTCGAAGTCCCTTAGTCTTTTAGATAGGCTTTCTTACACTTTTATTTCAACCGAAACTGCTATTTCACGTTACCTGTGACAATCAAAGCTATCTTTTAGTAAAACTATTGCAAACACAGTCACATAAGAAAGCTGCTGAAAGTGCTGAGTATTTATTTTAGTATTTCCATGAGTTGTGTTCAGCTTTCTTGCCTATTTTTCACTGGAAGGTTTTGGGAAGCTTCGGAAACCTATGGATGCGTGATTCAATGTAAACTGGATTGAGCAATTTTCACATGTTTAAAGGCAGCCTCTTCTTCCCAGACCCACAAGCTGCAGTTAAATACAGACATCAGCTGATTGGACCTGGCATCCAAATTCACTTCCACCTTTGCTTGCGTTCTTCCAAGTTAAAATCTCTCCCTGAATGTTGTTGAAGGCTTCACTTTCACGAAGGAGATTGAATAGAAGCACTAACAGAATAAAATGAATGTAAGGGATAATATCAGTGAATTCCTAAGTTATTGGGTTACCCCAAAACAATTGGACATTAAACTTTCATTTAAATAGAGTTATAAATAACAGTTATAGATCTGAAATTCCTTTGGTTGCAATAAATAGAATGGAATGTGTGTCATTTTACAATTATAATCTTTTCACAACTCTGAAGCAATTACCAAGCTCACATCCTTTATGTACTTTGGAAAGCCTGTTTCTAAGTTTATACAAATGTGATTAAATATGGTACAATGTTAGCTATGCTGGTGAGCATTATCTTGGAATGATGCCAACATTTTTTAGGTGGATTAGAATGGCCCCAGTAATGCAAATGTTTTGCAGTACCTCATAGCAACATTAATGCTCTCTTTGTGACTCTCAAGACCTGGTGAGAAATTCAGAAGTTGCATGACTGGAAGAAACATTAAGTTAAGGAGAGATAAATCTGCAAGATGGTGTTCAGCGCGCTTGCCTTCATTACCTAGTCCTTTGAATATAGGAGTTAGGAAGTCATGTTGAGATTGTACAGGACATAGGTGAGGCCTCTTCTGGAGTACTGTGTCCAGTTCTGGTCACACAGTTATAGGAAGGATGTTATTAAGCTGGAGAGGGTTCAGAGGCAATTTACCAAGCTGTTGCCAGGTATGGAAAGTTTGAGTTATAAAGAAAGGCTGGGCAGGCTGAGATTTTTTTCACAGGTACAGAGGAGATTGAGAGATAACCAAATAAAGGTTTATAAAATCATGAGGGGTATGAATAGGATTAATGGGAACTGTTATTTTCGTAGGTTGGGGGTTTTCATGACTAAGTGTTATACTTTTAAGAAGATTGATTTAAAAAAGACATGAGGGGCAAATATTTTACGCAGATGGAGGTTCACTTGTGGAAAGAATTTCCTGAGGAAGTGATGGATGCAGGCACAGTTCCAATGATTAAAAAATACTGAAGTACTCACATGAATGGGAAAGATTTGGAGAGATAAGGGCCAGGAGCAGGCAGGAATGACTAGTTTAGTTTGGAATTATGTTTGGAATGGACTGGTTGGAACGAAGGGACTGTTTCTGTACTGTATGACTTTAAGAATCAATAAGAACACAGGACGAAAAGGGTAAACTCACTGATGCTATGCTCTTAGGGTCATAATTGAAGAGAAGATTAGTGGAGTACAACACGGATCACGGAATTTATCTGATATGTGAGGAAAACTGTGATTATAAATAAAAAATAGGATGTGAAGAGAGAAATCTGGAAAAGAATATGACAGAAGGAGAAGCAAAATAATGTTAGGCAAATTATTCTGTAGGGAATGGATCAGCAGCAAGGCATCTCAACTATTGTGTACAAAACTCAAAACAAGTTGAGAGCAGCAGGCAACTGTTGGTGAATCAGATCTGAAATTACTGACATGATAAATCAAATAATGATGGTTTTGCTAAGGAAAGAGTCCAGAGCAAATTAGGTTTGTGATGTATGAGGAAAAGAATGGACTAATTGGTGAGGGAGCTCAACTTTGAAAATTAAGCAGGTATTCTGAAACTTGCCTTATGCAGTATACGGCTCAATGGTTAGCATTGCTGCCTCACAGCGCCAGGGACCCAGATTCGATTCCAATCTTGAGCACCTGTTTGCACATTCTGCTCGTTTCTGTGGGGGCTTCCTCCGGGTGCTCTGGTTTCCTCCACAGTCCAATGATGTGTAGGTTAGGGTGAATTGGCCATGCTAAATTGTTCATAGTGTTCATGGATGTGCAGGTTAGGGTGAATTGGCCATGCTAAATTGTTCATAGTGTTCATGGATGTGCAGGTTAGGGTGAATTGGCCATGCTAAATTGTTCATAGTGTTCATGGATGTGCAGGTTAGGGTGAATTGGCCATGCTAAATTGTTCATAGTGTTCATGGATGTGCAGGTTAGGGTGAATTGGCCATGCTAAATTGTTATAGTGTCATGGATGTGCAGGTTAGGGTGAATTGGCCATGCTAAATTGTTCATAGTGTTCATGGATGTGCAGGTTAGGGTGAATTGGCCATGCTAAATTGTTCATAGTGTTTATGGATGTGTAGGTTAGGATGAATTGGCCATGCTAAATTGTTCATAGTGTTTATGGATGTGTAGGTTAGGGTGAATTGGCCATGCTAAATTGTTCATAGTGTTCATGGATGTGTAGGTTAAGTGCAGTAGGCAGGGATAAGTATAGGATAATAGGGTAGGGGAAGGGTTTGGATGGGTTACTCTTTGGAGGATCGGTGTGGACTTGTTGGGACAAAGGGCCTGTTTCCACACTGTAGGGATTCTGAGAATTTGTTATTGCATGGAAATCAGTAATCATAGATTAAACAGATATACTCTTTCCTTTCTGTATAGACGACCTATACCATATCAATTCCATGATTCTGTTATGAAAATCACCATAGAATAAAGCATCATGCCTCAGCAGCAGCAACAGAGTTACACAGGGAATGAGCTGTGGAAATGAACAAATTATGAGGAAACAGAAGGTAAGGTACTCTGAACTTTGGTCGATGAGGTAGTACTCAGTGCAAGGTGGAGACTCAAACGTGCAGTGTACTCTTCTGAAAAATAATCCTTAAAGTGCTTGTTTCGGAACCAAGGTTGGAGAAACATAATGAGTATAATTCCTTCATTGGACGTTATGTCAGAAGGTTCATGGGAGGAATCAAACACTGTCATATGTAATGCCAACCACATCAAAAAGTGAGGTCGAGGGCATGACACAAAACAAGTGGCAGGCATTTCCAGAATCCATCCCCTTGCACTGGAGCAATTTAAGCTCTTCAGTGGGCCAGATTAAACACATTAATCCACGACTGTTGGGAGGAGAGACCCATGCCAAAATACCAGCCCAGAGGGCTTCCCTGCATAGACTGGTGGTCAGCAGGGGATCGTCCCATAAAATGGTCCCTTGGGCCCACTTCCAATATGTTACCATTCCCCCAGGTTTCCTTTACCATATGGGCTTTAAACACTATATTCCTCGTTGGGACCATATTGGCAGGCTCTGGCAGCACCCCAAACAGTTGCAGAGTCTGAATCCAGTGCAGTTTACATTCTCAAGCCAAGAAAGTGGGATACACATCTGCTAGATGCAAGAACACTGAAGAGAGAAATACATATATCATGCCAGCTACAGCGATGCTTAATTTACAATTAGTTCATCATTTAATTGCAAGCATGCAGAGTGAACAATTTAGAGTTAAAATGCTGGCCGAAGGCAATTGATAGATTGTTCCTTGCAGAAATTTATGATAATGTTCAATTTGCATCAATAAGATGGCAAGGACCCATTAGGAGGTGAAAGCTAGTTAAAAACAACCGATAACTTGTGACTCACAAAGTTGTGAGAGGGGGAGCCAATCATTTCATCATCTCTCATGTAAGTATTACGATGGACTCTCAATGACAAGTTTCATATTTCATATGGGTCTAGGATGGAAAGATATCAGACTGCAGAAGGCACTTTTTTTTTAATAATATATGAGTTCTCTCAGCTTGCACGGCATTATCACTAAGTTGATGCAGATGCTAAGGCTGGAACTAGGTGAATTATGGAGATTTCTGCTTGTCTCACAATGTGAAAGAATGTGCACAGCCCTGATCTGCAGAGAATGCTACTACTGACTGTTCTCAGAGCTCAGAACCTCTTTTATCCCTTATGTACCCAACAAAGGTTATTGATGCACCCAGTCATTAGTATGATGTTGGTCTCTGTGGCTGCCTTCTCAAGAAGGTGCAGGTGAATTTAGGAGGACTAGGGCTGACTGCAAGCCTTTGAACAACAGCAGACCACTCTGGGAATGAAGGAGCACCCAGCTCAGGCAGTGGTCTTGGCCGTAGAGCCCTCAGGATGTATCAAGTCATCAGGAAGGTGAGAGGTTTTTGCTCCTGATTCCAATTCCTGGGGGTGAGCTAGGTGCGGTATGATCCCAGGACACTGATAGAACTATTCTGGTTGCTTGAGTTGGACCTGAAGGCTGCAAGAGTTGGGGACCATCCTCTCCTATTGCTACTTTGGACTTCCAGAGAACAATGGGAACCCTGTGTGGGATCTCTGAATCATGCACCCACAAATGCATCAGGACAGTGACTGATGTTACCTGTCTAGAATCACATTGGTTAATTTGGTTGCCCCTGACAGACTCAGTGCTGCAGCATGAAATGTTACTGGCATTCCCAGGTGCAGGGTGTCATTGCCTGCACACACATTACACTGAGAGGGCCATATCGCTACAGTGTGGAATTCATCAACAGGAAAGGGTTCCATCCAAAAATCTGTGTTCATTGTTATCACTTCCTGGAGATGTGTGCCCCCTAATGCTGCCTGCTGCCATGACTCCTACATCCTAGGGCTCCCATCTGTATCTTGTGACTTTGATCATCCAAATGCCTCACAAGGCTGATTATGGGAGAACCAGGGCAATGATTGCAAGTTTAGCTCATGCCCAATGTGCAAACCTCTGACTGATGCGAAGCCCAGATATAACGCTATCCATGCTTCAACCAGGCTAATGTTAGAGCAGATGATAGGGCTACTGAAGATGTGGTTCTGCTGCTTAGACCAGTTTGGGGGTGGCTTCCAGCATAGTCTGGATAGATTGTGCCACATCATCCTTGAGTCCTGTGCTCTGCACAATTGGATCAGGCAGCAAGGTGATATGATGGATGCTAAGAAACTAGGAGAATGGGAGCAGCCTTCCAAGGAGATGGATGAGGACATTAGGAGGAGGAAGCTCTCCTCACAGATGACTGATCTCAGCTGCATCAAGTGCTACAAGGCAGACAGAACCTGATTAACACCCAGTTCCAATAGTTGGCAGCTGAGTGCAGCAAGTAATCATGGGCTGTAAAAGTTTTGTTGGCAATCATACCAACATTTGATTTACATTGTGAGGGCAAGCTGCATCCTCTATTCCTTTTGCTTAGGTCTGCTTCTTCTGACTGTAAATGAAAGTTTTAGAATTGCTGGATTGCTTGTCTGTAAATAAGGTTCCCCTACTGGACAATAACAACCAGATATGGGTCTACGTGGGCACTGGAGACAGGGTAGTAATGACTTAGAGTGTTTAGTTAAGGTCAGGTAAAGGATGTACCATGGTGGGCAGACAGCAAATGGTGTGAGAGAATGGGATTGCAGGTGTGAGGGAATGTTAGCCTGCTGGCTGTCTACAGTGAAGGGCATGGCTTAATGCTTCCTGTGCTATGATTTTGACGGAAAGAGCAACAGCAATTACCATCACTTGCTTATTTCACAGCAACCTTTGGAAAATGGCCCATGCATCAGAGATGCTGGTCTCTTGGAGGACATCCAGTGAAGGACAAGTTCTTCCGGGCATGATGGTTTGGATAATTGGGGTAGAATTGGGTGAGAGAAGTGACAGCCAAATAGGTAGTCGGGCAGGATGGTTTGGTAAGATGCAGGGCAAGGACTCATGGAGAGAAACCGTCCATGAAACCTGACGTAAATTGCCCAAAAAAAAGTAAGATGAAGCCCATAGTTTCTGTTAACAGAGAATGCTCCTTCCTCTGATAATAGATTTTGAATTTCTTCCAGGCAGATTCTTGACTCCATAAATAATATTTAGCTAATCAGATATGAATCTGCTTTTTCAACTCAAAAAAAGACATTTCTCATTAGACTTTCATATTCTACGAAATTAAACAAGTCACAGGGTGAGACTTTTGACAACATTTATATGCATAATGCTTGTTCTGTTGTTGTACATGGACAGCTTTGGAAGTTTTCCAGCAGGAGAGGCTTTGATTCTGTTAAAATGTTTGGTAAAGAAAATACTTGGACATTCTGTATTTAAGGAAGTACTGTTGAAATAAAAATATTAATTCAAAGTTTGTGAATGCCGGAGGAAAGATCACAGAAGCGCTTCACAGGAGGCTCCCAAGCACTGAGGATGTCACCTAGACAGGGGACGAAACGTCTGCAACACAAATTCCCAGCTTGGAGAACAGAACCATAAAAATATTAATGTTACTGCAAGTGTTAATCGAGATCTTGAAAAGATGGCATGGGAAAGATAGAACAGTTCGGGGGGGATAGAAATAGAAGGTGAAAGAGGGGATGGCATGAAAAAGATGACAAATGAAGAATGGACTGGTGTAAGATAGGAATGGTGTTAGAACAGTGCAAGGGAAGTGGTGCCATCAGGTTGGCCAGCGATGGAGTGGCATAGGATGGAATTGGCACGAGAGGTGTGGGAGGGAGTGAATGTCAGTGGAAGGTGAAATGAAAATAATAAAATGGCATTACAGGAGTAGATGAGATGATGGAATTGGTCAAGTATATGTATTTAACTGCAAATATTTTATGATTCAATGTCAGTTTATGTCAAATCAGAAGGAACAGACTGGACCATCTAAGCCTTTGATTCATTTGGAAGGTATGGATGCCAATACACTCAACATGGTGGTCAACATGGGGGCGGAAGATTTAACTTATCAGCAGTACTTCCAAAGAAAAAAGCTTGCTGGTAAACAAGAAGATTTCAAGGAAATCAAATCCTGCTGATTGCTGAGGGCAACGAACCAGAAAATATCTTGTGGCAATTCTCAACGCTAAAGAATACTTCAAAGAACAACAGAGTCTTTCAGACCTGATAAAAATATGCTAGAACAGACGGAATCTGCAGCTCCAGGATTAATATGTAGGCTGTTTCATAAGGCTGTGACTAATGAGAATCGAGTTCAACTGATGAGGAAAACAAATATCAGAGATTGCATAAACCAAAATGTAAAAATTCCTTGTAAAGAGGAGACCTTAATCATTACAGTAATTCAAGCTGAAAGGGCGCAAAAAGGTGTTGCAGCTCCAAGCAGGCATTACCACCATAGCACAGAAAGCACAAGCTACATTTCCACTAATATGTTCTCTTCTCTGTGGACCTCTGGGATCAGTGTATGGCAGTGATTTCTGGAGCTGGAAGTCAATGCTGCAAATGTCATCAGACTCCTGAAGCACAACCATACTGCTCAAAGGAAACATTGAGGACTGGGCATGACTAGAAAAACAATGACTGAGACAGAAACTCAGATAGTCTTGGAGTGGGGAGCTGGTCAAGCTATGAATCTCATTATCTAAAGCTGATAAGAGTCAGGCAACTTAAAAAAGTGTACTAGGAGAAAGTGAGGACTGCAGATGCTGGAGTACCAGAGTTGAAAAATGTGGTGCTGGAAAAACACAGCAGGCCAGGCAGCATCCGAGGATCAGGAGAATCGACGTTTCGGGCATAAGCCCTTCTTCAGGAACGAGGTTGGTGTGCCAAGCGGGCTGAGATAAAGGGTAGGGGGAGGGAATTTGGGGGAGGGGCATATGATAGGTGGAAGGAGGTGAGGGTGAGGGTGATAGGCCGGAGAGGGGGTGGGGACGGAAAGGTCAGGAAGAAGATTGCAGGTCAAGAGGGCAGTGCTGAATCTGGGGGTTGGGACTGAGATAAGGTGGGGGGAGGGGAAATGAGAAAATTAGATTAGTAACAGCAGCTGAAGACAGTTGTCTGTCTTTAATCCTCGGACGCTGCCCGGCCTGCTGTGTTTTTCCAGCACGACGTTTTTCAACTTAAAGAAGTGAACAATCCTGGTCTATCGCAGAAATCTTTCTGAAGGCTCCAAAAGAAAGAAATCCTCTATTACAATCAGAAGTTCACAGAAATCCTTCAAAAGATCATCAAAAGGTAGGAAAATGATTATTATTGTAAAATAAAAAGCATTAAAGGAGATGAACTATCTAATCACATTCAGAACCATGATACAGGAACAGTATTGCCAGGGAAGATGTTGTTTGTATTTCTGGTTATAGTAGAGCTTTCCCCCTTTCACAGCTTTAATACAGGATTTTCTTTGTTTTGGAAGACTTAGTTCAGAGATGGGCCAAGTTGTTCAACTACACACCCTGGAAAACACAAATCTTGACATATAAAATAACTTCTGAACTGGATACTAAGTCAGAAGCTGAATAAGTACACAACTGGAAATATAGCAGATGACATTTTTGTTTGTGAAGATGTAAAAGAAGCAATAAACATATTCAGAGGTACTGAAACTTTTTGACAATTATTTCACCAACAGAGAGAATAAAATTTGTGAAAGAACAAGATTCAGCAAAAAATTACAGCGTTCAGAAGAATCTGTGAATGTTTTTATTAATGTTCTTTACAGATTCATTGAGATTCAGAGAAGGCAGACTTGATAAGAATTGGTGTAAACATTACTGATGAATCTTTGTTAACATTATTTCAGTTCAAAGAAGAACTGATTGTAGAGAAAGTCATACAGATGGTGAACGAAGCAGAGATCCAGAAGCAATAAGTTTAATCCAACAGGAGGAACTTTTGAGCTGGACATGGACGATAGTGTCACAACATTATCAGATAACAAGTCTTGGTTGACAACACACTGTTTATAGTCAAGAGTGTGATGCTGGAAAAGCACAGTTGGTCAGGCAGCATTCGAGGAGCAGGAGAGTCGATGTTTCAGGTAAAAGCCCTTCCTGATGAAGGGATGTTGCCTGACCTGCTGTGCTTTTCCAGCACCACGTTCTTGACTCTGATCTCCAGCATCTGCAGTCCTCACTTTCACCTAACACATTGTTTATAGCCCACAAACATTTGACTTCATGGCTCAGGGGTAGTCCCAAATAAAACTGAAAGTGTGACCTACAAGGGACTGGCCAACAAAAGAGCACCAAATGCTTGAAAACCTGTATGTACTGCATAATGTGGAATTTTTAATCATGAGTAGAAAAGGATGTATTGATCTCAATCTCATTGAGGAAGCAAGAAGCTACTAACACTAATGAAAGTTCAGATTCCAAGTGCCCACAAACTTTGAGAAGAAAGGCAAACAAACAGGCAGCAACCAAATACCATACCCAACTCAAGACAATGGAAGCATCTGCAATTTAATTGAGTCAGATTGTAACAGAACACAAAGACCAACCAGTTATGACAAATTCAAGCTAGTGCTGAGTTGACTAGGAAGGAACAGTTTCATGTAGAATATCTGGCAGCCTTACCTTCCAAAGGAAACTTCACAATAACTGTAATGGAATTTTCATCAAGCAAAAAGGAATCTTCAGGTAACACAATTAAGGAAGTGAACAAGTTAGTGAATGAGAAAGTCCAATCTAATCAACTACTAGAAGTAATAAGTGTGCTTACTTCAGCAATGATCTACAGGTTGGTTGTGAATGTCAATGCACTGACAATAACTAAAGATCTGATGCATTACAACCTGTGGAATACATCTGAGCTTGAGAACCTTTAATTTCTTGCATTTTGTTTGGAGGCTGTTGTATTCATTCATTTGATTTATCTTGAATCTTCAGATATTGTTGTCCCAGGTTAGTGGGAGCAGTATGCACCATATCTTCAATTTATGTCAGTATATTTATGTTCACAATCTACCTGTAGATCTGTGCTGAAATATGTAAATTTATGACATGGATCAGTTCATTTGGCCAGACTTTCTCATTAATTGATCACCTGGAGGTCTCTGTCCACAAAAGTTTCAAAGCATGGCATGTAAAATGTACAGAGTCCCCACCTATCCAATGGGACCTTCCGATCCAATGTTGTGCTCTCCAATTTCCAAGTCCATTGCTGGGCATGGATTCTAAGTTCTGCTCCACAGGATTACACTTGGAGAGGCCTCTTAGTACATGTTAAGAGTGCTTTTTGCAATCAGCCCTTACTTTATTACTTCAATTGAGGCTGTCAGTCACACTGTCCAAGACCATACTGATAACAACTCAACAAAATGGCTATAACATCAAAATAGTCTTTTATGAGAATTGAGTATTATCATGAAAGTTCCTAGAAAAAAATTAGGAAGATTTATATGGGGTTCAAATAGTTGTGCTTGAAAATTTTTCATCTTATGATTATAGCTATCACAATGGTACCCTGCTTAGCAAATTACTTTATTATCTGAAAAAAAATCTTAGATTACAAACAACAAAGTTAGAAGGCATATTAAGTTGTGTAGATGTGAATAGTGACACAGTCAGATTAACTGAATCAGATAGAGTTCAATTTGGGCATGTGTAAAGTCATTCACTGGCCCTGAGTAATAAATTTTGAACTGTTCTCTTCATGATAAAAATCGAAGTGCAATGGAGGAGCAAAAGGATTTAAGACATAAGTCACAGGCACAAGTCACTATACACAAGTGCACAGATATAAAAAACATCATAAAGGCTTATGAAATGTTTCTTTTTCTCTTTAGAGTGATTGGAATTCAAAATGAAGCTTCAGTTCTCAGAGCCTTGGTAGTAATAATAATGGTAAGAGTACATTATTCAAGAAACATATTTGCGGCCCAAAGGCTGAATTAGTGTGACTTGCATTGGAAAAATCATATATAAACTATATACTCAGGTTAAAATCATGAACCATAGAGTCATGCAGTGACAAAAATTGGCGAACAAATTCAGCAAGCGATTGGGATTTTCGAGGGACGAGCAAGTTGAATTAAAATTATATTAATATTACAGATCAATACACTATACCTACACTACGGACACCGAGAAACTAATAAATTTCACAATTTAAGTACTTTGTTGAGGGCCTGAAATGTGAAAGGAATAGATCTGCATCAGTACCTGACATTTCTATCCTTTCCCATATGGGATTGAGTTTGGCAAGATCTTATTTTGGCAGCTGACATTCAACTTTAGGTCAAATTTCAGGAAATTGACATTGGCCATGGAAGGAGTACTGAACAAAAATACCAGAATTATAACAAGTTTTAATTATTAAGGAAAGGCTGCATACATGTGTTTATGTTCTCTTGAGGTCACAGCTAGAAATGAACTCATCAACACCCTTGAAGTTATCAAATGATTCAAAAGGATAGAAAGCTAATGGGGAATCAAGAACAATATTAAAATTATGACTAGACTATTTAGAAAAAAAAACAAGAAGCTTTTTCTGCAGAAAGCAGAAAGGGTCTCCTTAAATGTGCTGCAACCATAGAGGAACCTAATCTTCTTTATCATAGGCAAAAAATTTACTAGAGTCGTTCTAAACTGCTTATTGCAACATCTGGACCAGAGAACTGGTCAGCTACAGGGGTATCAGTGTGGTTTCAGAAAGGGTCATGGTGTTTGTAATTAAACAACTTGAGAAAAAAAAATGGCATGTTTATTGACCTGAGAAGGCCTTTGGCACAGTAGCCATGATGGTCTTTGGAAGGTAAGGGAGAAATTTGACTGCCTTGAGAAATCCTTTTAAATGGTTCAAAAGATCCATGATGCCATGCTTGCTTGTTATGTGTGGAGAACATTCTGAATGACTCCAAATCACTCATGGAATTCAGCAGGGCTGCATGTTTTTTTCCCCCTGTCTTGTTAGGTGCTTTCCATTATGATGATCCTGGCATTGAGATCAGATATTGCATAGATGGGAAGCTGCATAATTTGAGACCAATCATAGTAAAGCTCAAGACACTTCTCTGTCTGCTGCTGACTTAACAATAGCTGTCGGTTCAGAGCTGGTCATGCAGTATAACGTGGACCTGTCCTCCAATACATATAACAACTTACACCTTATGATCTGCTCACAGAAAACTGAAGCAATGTACCAGCCTGTTCCAGGAAAGCCCTGTCTTGATTCCAAGGTTTCAGTTCATGGTCAGAATATATCAGCAATATAATAAGTTCACTTATGCCAGCAGCATATTCTCTTGAGCTGTGTATATTGATGACAAAATTCCTGCCCAAACTGCTAAAGCAAGTATAATCTTAAGAAGATTTCAACAATTAATCGGAGAATGAAAAAGAATAAAGCTGCTTTCCAAACTGAAAGTTTATAGAGTAATTGTCCTGTACTCCATTTTTTTGCATCTGCGTTTTTGAAAGGACCAGCGCTAAGAAAAGGAAATCAGTAACTTTCAATTAAGCTGCTTTTGAAAGCTTTTGAATCCCAGAAGACAGAACAAAATACCAGCTGCTGAGGTGTTCATTCAAGTTGGCGTGCCACCCATCCAGATCAAATTAAGATCATTTTAACTTGTGTTGGGCTAATCACGGAACAAAAATGACTGACACTTACCAAAGTGAGTGCTTGAGTATGCGGCTTCATTCTCATGGAAGTTGTACAAAATGCCACAAAGGCACTCTGAAGGCTTCATTTCGAAGTTTGATATTGATTTTTGCTGTTGGTCGCTCACACAGGATCACTGCACACAATGCAGCTCCTTTGAAAGCAAGCACATTCAGACACAGGGAGAAAACACAAGCAGAGTGGATTAGCCAGGATTGCGACTGAAAGGATGTTTTCCCTTGAAAGCAGTGAAGTCCAAAACATTGACCATTTAAGGCTGAGTTAGATATATTTCCCATCAACAGTAGACTCGAGGGTTATGCAGAGCAGACAGGAAAGTGGAGTTAAGACTCAATTTGAACAGCCATTATGGCAGAGCAAATGCAGGGGCTGACTAGCCTAGGAGAAATTGAGGACTGCAGATGCTGGAGATCAGAGTCAAAAAGTGTGGCACTGGAAATGTTCAGCAGGTCAGGCAGCATCTGAAGAGCAGGAGAGTAATTCCTGATGAAGGGATTAAGCCCAAAACATTGACACTCCTGCTCCTCGGATGCTGCCTGACCTGCTGTGCTTTTCCAGCGCCACACTTTTGGATTGAATAGCTTAGTCTTTGTAATTCTTGTGTTCTTGTATTCTTGTAAATCTTTAGTCAGCAATTCATCCACAATGCAATTGCCTTTGGTGTCCTGTCCTATTTGTAGTGAATCTTTCAGATGCAAATTGGACACAGCAGTCACGTATGTACACATCACAACTCCATCAAATACTGCAGTTGATGAATATGGTCACTTTCACCTCGAATGACAAACAAGAGATTGCATAAAGACTAAATGGATGGCAACAAATACCTGAATCTTTAAATTCTATTACCTTTGACGAATGTCAAAAGGAATATAAATTAGTTTTGTCCGTGAGGCATCCTTTAAGGCCAAGACATTAAAACTGTATTTTGTTATTAAATGTTCCCTTTATATGTTAATGTCATTCACAGCACAGATGTAGCTCTGAGAGGTTATTTCTTTTTCCCTATTTTATGATAGAAAATAGAATTTGTCAAGGCACAATAGCTCATTATTTACATTCTTGAATGACTTAAGCACTTAACAATAATCATTATTTGTTATTTTTCTCTACAGGTTTTAGTTCATGTTCATTGTGAGGTACGATTATTTAATCAGTGCAGTGGTGCAGAAAACATTCTTATAATTTTAAAAGCAACAGAATACTACTTCAGTAACATAGCAAATAAATTAATATAGGCTATTGTTTGCTGATAGGAATTACTCATTTAGCCAGAAGTATCTCAGCATTGAAATGGTAAATTCATGCTTTCCAATTAAAATTGTATTAGAACAGCTGAAAGGTCTATCCTATTTAACAAGGTATGAAAGGTCAGATAGCGATAGTCACATTTGGAATATTGTGTGCAGTTCTGGTGGCCACACAATAGACAGGGTGTGGAGGCTTTGGAGAGGGTGCAAAAGAAGTATATCAGAATGTTGCCTGGATTGGAGTGTATTGGCTATAAGGAGAGTTTGGACAAGCGTGGATTGTTTCCACTACAGTGTCAGAGACCATGAGGCAACCTGTTAGATGTGTTTACATTTGTTAGAGGCATGGATAGGGTGAATAGTTGGAGTCTTTTTCCCAGAGTGAAAATGTCAAATCCAGGGGGCCATAGGTTTAAGGTGAGAGGGTGAAGGTTTAAAGGAGATGTACAAGGCAAGTTGTTTACACAGTGGGTGGTAGGTGCCAGGATTGTGCTGCTAGGGGAAGTGGTAGAAGCAGACATGGTAAGAACATTTAAGAGGCATTTAGGCAGACACATGAACAGGTAGGGAATAGAGGAATGCACAGGCAGCTTGGATTAATTTAGGATGGCACCATGGTCAGCGCTGACATAATGGGTTGAAGGGCCTGTTCCTATTCTGTGCTCTGTGCATTTCACCAGATGACTTGCTATTCATTCTCCTGATTCCTGATCCAGTCTTGACAATTAAATACATAGTGACAATTCTGACTGATAATTTACCAAGAATGCTATACGTACCAGGGCCTAGTGGGCTTTCTACTGGCATATTAATTATTCTCTTCCTGGCAGAAACCTGGCCAATAATACTTACTTTGTACTTCTTGTGTCTTAGCAGCCACTTAAATGGTCAAATAATGGTCAAGAATGTTAATCTGTCTCTGGAGAATTGTAAATTATAAAACATAAAGCAGAGTCACATACTTGCAAATCCTAGTTCAATGATGTGATCATTAGTGTGAAGAGTAGCTTTGTGATCAATAACACTGATACCAAGATCTTTGAGTTTTGTTATGTAATCAATCATGAACTTATCATTCAGGAGCAGAAATTGTTATACTTTTTCTTCTATGCAGCTAAGAGAGAGGGATAGCTGAGCAGCCTTGTGAAGCAGTTGTACTCCTGCGGCATATAGAAAAACAAGTACCTTAAATAAACCGCCAAATTAAACTATTTTCAGCATAAGACATTACATGAGAGACAACTGAGCAGTGGTAAACAGCAATAAAGGAACACAGTTCAATATTGCTGTTGTACATGCTTCTGGCCATAATTATGCAAAAACCTGAAATAATTTGTGTACATTAGTGTTTGGTGCAATAATTGATGAATTGATTTGGTATCTAAAGGAAAGCTACTTGTCATTGTAGCAATGGCACTATCAGTGGTCATTATTACTCATGTAGAGTCATTGTTAAGGAAGAATTCAACCCTGTCTCATTTTCTAGGATTTTGCTGCAGTCCCTAACTCTAAAAAACTTCAGACTGAAATTGAATTGAATTAAATTGAATTTATTGTCACATGTATCGAGGCAAAGTGAAAAGCTTTGTCTTGTGAGCAATGCAGGCAGATCACATACTTAAGTAGCATAGATAAGTAAATAATAGGTAAAGAGCAGCAAAAACAAAACCACAGGTACAGGCAAATGTTAAGAGTTTGTGAGTCCATTCAGTATTCTAACAACAGTAGGGTAGAAACTGTTTTGAAACCGACCGGTGCGTGTGTTCAAGATTCTGTACCTTCTCCCGGATGGTAGAATGGATCTTTGAGAATGCTGGCAGTGTTTCCTTGACAGTGGGCCTGGTAGATGGACTCTATAGATGGAAGGTTGGGCTTTGTGATTGTCCAGGCTGAGTTCACCACTCTCTGTAACAGTCTCCAATCTTGAATGGTACAGTTGCCATACCAGATAGTGATACATCCAGACAGAATGCTCTTGATGGCGCACCTATAAAAATTAGCAAGGGTATCCGCCGTCATGCCAAATTTCCTCAGCTGCCTGTGGAAGAAGAGACATTGTTAGGCTTTTGTAACCAGTGCATCCACATTAAGAGTCCAGGAAAGCTTGTTGTGGATGACCACTCCCAGGAGCTTCACACTATCCACTCGTTCCACCTCTGTGCTGTTAATGTGTAGGGGGGGGCATGAGTAACATCCTGCCGAAAGTCAATAATGTGTTCCTTGGTTTTGCTGGCATTGAGAATTAGGTTGTTCTCAGTGCACCATTTTTCCAGGTTTTCCACCTCCGGTCTGTCGTCTGTTTCATCGCCATCTGAGACTTGACTGACTATGGTGGTGTCATCAGCGAATTTGTAAATGGCACTAGTCTGGTATTTGGCGATGCAGTCATGGGTATACAGTGAGTATAGTAGGGGGCTGAGTACACACCCCTGGTTGGGGTGGGGGTGGGGGAGGGGAGCGGGAGGGGTGGCGGGGGCGGGGGGCGTGGGGCGTGGGGGGGTGGTGGGGAGTGGTGTTGAATGTTAGTGAGGTTGAAATATTGTCGTCAATCTTCACTGATTATGGCCTGTGGGTCAGGAAACTGAGGATCAAATCGCAGAGGCTTAGTCCGAGATCACTAAGTTTAGTAATCAGTCTCAAGGAGATAATAGTATCGAATGCTGAATTGTAGTCAATGAGTAGGATTCATATGTAGCTTTTCTTGGTGTCAAGAGGTTCTAGGGAGGAGTGAAGGGCAAGTGATAATGGCATTTGACATGGATCTGTTGATCCGATAGGCAAGTTAGAGTGGGTCAAGAGTAGTGGGGAGGCTGGATTGATTAATGCCATGACCAGTATTTAAAAGCACTGAAACATGTAAGATTCAGAGGTGCCTTGACAGGGTAAATGTGAAGGGTGTGTTTCCTCTCTGGAAGAATCTGGAACTATGATCATGGTTTAAAAATTAAGGGTCAACTGTTTCAAACAGACGTTAAGTGATTCTTCTTCTTAGTGGGTCCTAATTCTTTGTAAGTCATTTCCTGAGACCGTGTTGGAGGCAGATCCTTAAGCATTTTTAAGGTAGAAAGGTTATCTGGAGAAGGCAGAAATGCAGATTTGAGGTTCCAATCAGGTTAGCCATGATCTTATCAATTGGCTGAAGAGGCTGAAAAATATGATCGTGCACCTTGAATGTACACATGTCAGTGACCATGCCTTACTGGTGACACCAGAGCCACACCATTTTTTAAGACATAAACCATATTGTTTAAATAACTGCACTACCTTGCCTATGCTCTCCAAAACAGTTTTCCGAACACAGTCAGTTGCTATTCTAGACTGGGACCCTACTACAAGAAAGTGAGGACTGCAGATGCTGGAGATCAGAGTCAAAAAGTGTGGTGCTAGAAAAGCACATCCTATCAGGCAGCATCCAAGGAGCAGGAGAGTCGATGTTTCAAGCATAAGCTTTTCATCAGGAATCCTGATCAAATCTCTTGCTCCTCGGATGCTGCCTGACCAGCTGTGCTTTTCCAGCACCACACTCTGGGACCCTTCTACATTCTGAATAATGTCAATGCATTCAGATTTTTTTCTCAGCTTATTCTAATCTCCTCTTCATCCAATGTCCAGATACTCTTGCCAGCAGAGATCATTCAGGATGAGGAACCTAGGCCAACTCGCTCTTTAGAACAGCAAGTTGCAGGGGTCAATTATTGCAATCATACTGCCATTCAGCAGGAGTTCTGCAGACAAAGTTCAATGAAATTAAAATACCTCAGAAGAAAATTAACAATCAAGCCTCTTGAGGTAGCAGAAGGCTGATTCTGGAGGCCCAGAGATGCAAATTCCCCCCAGCTGTTAGCACTGCATACCAGTGGTTTCATTCCATTGACAGGGGCCATTGTGGTAGGGTGGTAGTGCCCCTAACTTTGAGCCAGGTGGCCTGGTCTCAAGTCCCACCTCTAGAGACATGTCTTAACACATCTGGACAAGCTGATTAGATAATATGTAAATTGACACATTTGATGTTTTCTCGTGGCAGAATGGTAGTGTCTCTAACTCTGGACCAGGTGACCCAGGTTCCAGTCACACTTTCTCCAGAGCATGTGATCAGATTGATTAAAAAGTATCCAATTAGACTGACTGACAGAATCTTGGAGAGTAGTTTGAAAGAAAACAAATAACTAAACAGAGTGAAACTGTGGGAACTGCAAAACGATAATGAGTAAAACCAGGGGAACAGTGCAGTGGACGTGCTTGGTGTGAGAATCAGCTGCTGAGTGAAGAAAAACATAAGTTCAAGAGATGTTTAAGTGTTAGTTCAACTTAGCCCAACAAGAGGTGATTTATAAAATGTGAAGGATGAGTAAAACAAAGCAGTCAATTCTCCTGGGAAGCAAACATCTATTAGAAGGAAAAGTGATCATTCATCAAAACACTCTGAACAAAATGGGATCAGTGCTATTTAAATTAACTGTAAATAATTCCATATAATCAATGTCTAGGTGCTCTTGATCACGGTTGGATAATAGTCTGACTGTCAGCTTTCATCATAAGGCTGATTATGGTGGTTTCACAATTTGCAGGATGAAGCAGAATTGGCAGTTTGTTGCTAAGGGACTGAGGCATTGCCAGTTGTCCATTGTTGCATTCTGAGTGGAGATTGATAACCTGAAGAAAAAAATGAACCTCTAGTTAGTAGCTGGCAGGTTTTATGACTTTCACTTCAACAATGACTAAAAGAAAACTATTCATTAAACATTATTTTTTAAACAACCAATACATCAGACTGCAGAATCATACAATTCACATCCAAAGGAATTAAGCCCATGTAGTAAACAGTCATTTCCAGTTCCCACTGGGTTCGCATTTTTCATTTCACCAAATAGCATCTTTGAGTAACCCTAGGTACTAGCCTCAGTTTTTTGAACTGTTTCTCAAATTCATTACCAACAGTAAAGCCAATATGCTTCTTCCCTGAGTCATGTATCTTCCACACTGCTTAGATTGCAGTGTAGATTGCAGTAAGAGACCATTTCCTTCCTGTGTCCAGCTTCCAGCTCACAAAGAATATGCAGCCTCGTTTTGCTGCTAACCAACCAACAGATTGTCTTTTCTTCTCTCTCGTTTCTTTTCCCCAAAAACTTGGTGCCAGCAAGTCAGTTGAACATAACTGCCCTCGCTCTTTCATACCAGGTATGAGCGCTTCAAACTTTGTTCAGCCAGTTCCTTAACGAGGCCAGGTGTCTTGTCAGGCAGATTCAGCACAGTCAAATGACTCCCTTCACTTTAACACAAGTTTTATTGACGCAGCCTAAGACTTAATAGTCTTTCTTATAAACCTCATAACTGCACCACTGGGTATTAACACCAGTGAGAAATTCCCAACACCTAAACAGAAATGTATGATCAGTTTTTAAAGGAACAGTATATAATGTCTGGAGAAATTATATATTATATATATAAATTATATACAATCCAAAGATGTGGAGGTTAGGTGAACTAGCCATGCCAAATTGCCCATAGTGTTAGGTACATTAGTCAGGTGTAAATATAGGGTAGGGGAATGGATCTCAGTGTGTTACTCTTCGCAGGGTCAGTGTGGACTTGTTGGGCTGAAGGTAAAAACAATGACTGCAGATGCTGAAAATCAAATACTGGATTAGTGGTGCTGGAAGAGCACAGCAGTTCAGGCAGCATCCAACGAGCAGCGAAATCAACGTTTCGGGCAAAAGCCCTTCATCAGGAATAAAGGCAGTGAGCCTGAAGCATGGAGAGATAAGCTAGAGGAGGGTGGGGGTGGGGAGAGAGTAGCATAGAGTACAATGGGTGAGTGGGGGAGGAGATGAAGATGATAGGTCAAGGAGGAGAGGGTGGAGTGGATAGGTGGAAAAGAAGATAGGCAGGTCGGACAAGTCAAGGAGGCAGTAACTGAGCTGGAAGTTTGAAACTAGGATGAGGTGCGGGAAGGGGAAATGAGGAAGCTGTTGAAGTCCACATTGATGCCCTGGGGTTGAAGTGTTCCGAGGCGGAAGATGAGGCGTTCTTCCTCCAGGCGTCTGGTGGTGAGGGAGCGGCGGTGAAGGAGGCCCAGGACCTCCATGTCCTCGGCAGAGTGGGAGGGGGAGTTGAAATGTTGGGCCACGGGGCGGTTTGGTTGATTGGTACGGGTGTCTCGGAGATGTTCCCTAAAGCGCTCTGCTAGGAGGCACCCAGTCTCCCCAATGTAGAGGAGACCGCATCGGGAGCAACGGATACAATAAATGATATTGGTGGATGTGCAGGTGAAACTTTGATGGATGTGGAAGGTTCCTTTAGGGCCTTGGATAGAGGTGAGGGAGGAGGTGTGGGCACAGGTTTTACAGTTCCTGCGGTGGCAGGGGAAAGTGCCAGAATGGGAGGGTGGGTCATAGGGGGGTGTGGACCTGACCAGGTAGTCACGGAGGGAACGGTCTTTGCGGAAGGCGGAAAGGGGTGGGGAGGGAAATATATCCCTGGTGGTGGGGTCTTTTTGGAGGTGGCGGAAATGTCGGTGGATGATTTGGTTGATGCGAAGGTTTGTAGGGTGGAAGGTGAGCACCAGGGGCGTTCTGTCCTTGTTACGGTTGGAGGGGTGGGGTCTGAGGGCGGAGGTGCGGGATGTGGACGAGATGCGTTGGAGGGCATCTTTAACCACGTGGGAAGGGAAATTGCGGTCTCTAAAGAAGGAGGTCATCTGGTGTGTCCTATGGTGGAACTGGTCCTCCTGGGAGCAGATACGGCAGAGGCGGAGAAATTGGGAATACGGGATGGCATTTTTGCAAGAGATAGGGTGGGAAGAGGTGTAATCCAGGTAGCTATGGGAGTCAGTGGATTTGTAAAAAATGTCAGTGTCAAGTCGGTCGTCACTAATGGAGATGGAGAGGTCCAGGAAGGGGAGCGAGGTGTCAGAGATAGTCCAGGTAAATTTAAGGTCAGGGTGGAATGTGTTGGTGAAGTTGATGAATTGCTCAACCTCCTCGCGGGAGCACGAGGTGGCGCCAATGCAGTCATCAATGTAGCGGAGGAAGAGGTGGGGAGTGGTGCCGGTGTAATTACGGAAGATCAACTGTTCTACATAGCCAACAAAGAGACAGGCATAGCTGGGGCCCATACGTGTGCCCATGGCTACGCCTTTGGTCTGGAGGAAGTGGGAGGATTCAAAGGAGAAATTGTTAAGGGTGAGGACCAGTTCGGCCAAACGAATGAGTGTGTCAGTGGAAGGGTACTGTTGGGGACGTCTGGAGAGGAAAAAACGGAGGGCTTGGAGGCCCTGGTCATGGCGAATGGAGGTGTAGAGGGATTGGATATCCATGGTGAAGATAAGGCGTTGGGGGCCAGGGAAACGGAAGTCTTGGAGGAGGTGGAGGGCGTGGGTGGTGTCTCGAACGTATGTGGGGAGTTCCTGGACGAGGGGGGATAGGACAGTGTCAAGGTAGGTAGAGATGAGTTCAGTGGGGCAGGAGCATGCTGAGACAATGGGTCGGCCAGGGTGGTCAGGCTTGTGGATCTTGGGAAGGAGGTAGAACTGGGCAGTGCGGGGTTCCCGGACTATGAGGTTGGAAGCTGTGGGTGGGAGATCTCCTGAGGTGATGAGGTTCTGTATGGTCTGGGAGATGATGGTTTGGTGATGGGGGGTGGGGTCATGGTCGAGGGAGCAGTAGGAAGAGGTGTCCTCGAGTTGGCGTTTGGCTTCAGCGGTGTAGAGGTCAGTGCGCCAGACTACCACTGTGCCCCCTTTATCCGCTGGCTTGATGGTGAGGTTGGGATTGGAGCAGAGGGATTGGAGGGCTGCGCGTTGTGAGGGTGAGAGGTTGGAGTGGGGGAAGGGGGGATGACAGGTTGAGGCGGTTAATGTCCCGGCGGCAGTTGGAAATGAAGAGGTCGAGGGCAGGTAATAGGCCAGCGCGGGGTGTCCAGGTGGATGCAGTGTGTTGGAGGTGGGCGAAGGGGTCCTCGGAAGGTGGGCGGGAGTCCTGATTGTGAAAGTAAGCTCGGAGGCGGAGGCGACGGAAGAATTGTTCGATGTCACGTCGTGTATTAAATTCATTGATGCGTGGACGGAGGGGGATGAAGGTGAGTCCTTTGCTGAGGACTGATCGTTCGTCCTCAGTGAGTGGGAGGTCCGGGGGGATAGTGAAAACTCGGCAGGGCTGGGAGCTGGGATCTGGTGTGGGTGTGGAGCTGGGAGTGGGGTCGGAGCCAGTACCTGGAGTGGGTGTGATGGTGGGGGGAATGGGGGTGGAGGCATGAGCAGGGGTAGTGTTCCCCTTGGGGTTCTGGGGGGTGGGGATAGTGACAGTGGGGTCTGTGGGGGGCGTGTCAGCAGAATGCAGGTGAGTGGCGCTGGTGGGGGCGGAAGTGGTGGTGATCATGGCAGTAGGGGTGGCGGAAGTCACTGAGCGTGTGGCATCAGCGATGATGTGAGGGCCGGAAGTGGCTGTGGGAGTGGCCATGATGTGGGCGGAAGTGACATCATCACTCAGCGTGGGGGTGGTAGCTGCGTCAGCCGCATGGCTAATGGCGTTTCCGAGGCCAGGGGAATCTTCTGGAATGTTTGAGGAGCGCTGGTTATGGAGGTGGGTGGATAAAAGTTTGTTGTACTTACAGTTTTTGATGTTTGAGATGGAATTGAAATACTGTTTGTTGAGAGTATGAATTCTCCTGAGGATGTAGTACAGAGTGGGTCCTTTGTTGTTGGGCTGAAGGGCCTGTTTTTATACTGCAAGGAACCTAATCTAAACCTAATGTAATCAGATCAAGTGGAGTCCAACATTACAAGCTCAAAAATTCATCGAAGGTCTTTTGCAATGTTTAGTATAGATGAGTAAGTAAAAGCAACCAAAATAGTTTCACAGCTAGGAAGTGGTGATCAACAGCTTTTCAATTTATGAAAACAAGTCTTGAATCCTTGAGTTATGTTCACTCTACAGCAATCCCTTCTTCCATCATTGCTATTCCACCTGTTTGGCAGGAGTTTTATGATTCATGTGATACTTCTGGCAAAAATGCATCATTAATATTCCAGAAAAAGTTCAATGACTAACAGAATGCACTTTTTTTTTCATGGGAACAACACATTATTCACATTTAGGCAACAGCCCAAAACTTGCTGGATCTGACTGGGCCAGCAGCACAGGTGCCTCTTGAGCAGGACATGCCAGGCATCTTTATACATGATATCAGAAATCATGCATGTCATTTCTGGCCAGCTTAATTTAACAATTGGGGATTCTTTTAAATGTGTGAAACATATTCAAGAGAGAGATCTATATGCTGGATAAAATCTGTTAACTGTTATTGATTTTAAAAATCACAGCTTTTACTAGCATGCCAGTATTGTAAATGGGTTGTAATCAGAATGAGCAGCAGTGAAATAGAAGATCCGCACCTTTTCATTCTCTTGCATGTTGTAATGCCTTGCATTGCCTGGCTGTCAGTATTTTGTCCAGTTACTAAGGAATAGTTCACAACATAGATTATCTCTATGTTGGATAATAATGATGGTCTGCTACACACAGTCTGCTTCTGAAGGCATTGTAAACTCATTCCAGTGTAAACATCTGCATTTGTTTTCTTTTAGTTTGCTATTGTTGAGGTATGTAATGCCTCTTTGTTAGTTCCAAGGTGGCAACCAAGTTTTAATGTTAAAGTTTGACTTTTGTACAAAAATACAAGGGAGAGAAATCTATGAAAGTTAAGCTGAATACACAGCTATTACTAAATTCCCATCTATTAACTCAGCAGAGGCAATGGCGATGAATGATTTCACTACATTGTTGTGAGTTTTGCACAGTTTAGGTGATTTTTGGCATTTCAGTTCCACCTTGTTACACATTACTCTTGACACCATCCAGCTAACACTTGATTGGTCTTTCTCAAACTCTTATTCCTTATATCTTTATGCATGTGAGATATTTGACCCAGTCATAAAATTCATTCATCGATTTATCGCAAGTATATTTTTTGGAACTTTTGTTTTAGTGTTGCTTCTTGTCTAAAACAAATTCTTATTATGTCATTCTTCCCAGCTGATATCTGAAGATGTTGGGTGTTTTATCTTGTGCTGCATGTTTACGCTACTACCTGCACACTGAGATACTAATGTGGAAGATCTTGGGCTTTGGGTATCTGTCTGTAAGGCTGTTTACTCCTTATCTCTCCATAAAGCTCTTCAACTCCTTTATTTATATCTGCCCATGGTAGATGATCAAATACAGCTCCCTACTATAGTGTCTAAAACCTCTTCCATTAATGCTTATTCTAGAGTTGTGTCTTCTTGCTTATTGATGTCTGTCACATGATCAGTTACAGCATCTCGATTTAGATGAATCTCATTGTGGCACAGTTTGTGTTCATTGTACCAGTTTATCTCTACTGTGGAACAAATCATGTCCATAATTTTACTGTAAGGTTAGCTACAAAGCATGTCCATAAGATGCAATGTCATAATGGCATCATATCACCTAGAGCTGGAACCTAAGTCTGTTGGGTTCCAGAGATGTCTACTCTTACCATAGTTATATGTAAAATGCTTGATAAAACCTGCCACGATTCACTTATTGTCAAGTTAATAATAATGGTCAAATAATCAATTGATCATAGTGCTTTATTTAAATTGATTTACTTAAACAGTGTAAATTATAAAGCTGACATCACAGCGAGCAATTGTTTTCAGTGTGTGCGGCTTTCTAATCCACAGCAGATTAACAGCCAGGCAAAGTCACAATGGTTTAGCCATTCAGCACATGGAGGTCTTAAAGGTGAGCCCTCTTAAAAGCCAAGCACATACTCAAAATCATTCTCCTTTCTAAAAGCGGTTTAACTACTTACAATAACAGGTTTCCTTAAGAGTCTCGATAGCATATAGGTAACTTGCTGACACATCCAGATCTTGTGATAGAGACATTGTCTCGAGGTGATGTCAAGTATTTCTTTCCTGGACTGTCCCAGGTTACAACTAATATTTTTTCAGTAAGAATTTCAAACTCTGGATCCTTTGAATTCTGTCTACGTTTCTGCTGGTCCAATATATTTTCTCCTTCATGGCCTGGTCTAATAACTGCTCAGCCTCTCCCCATTTACTTTTCTGTCATGTCTTTGTTGAAGCCTGAAGCTCTTATTCTTGCTGCTTTTCTGGCTGTGTGGTTCTCTACATCTTTCTGAATTCCTTCCCTGGAGCATTATTGTTGGTATTGATTTCTAAAAGGAACATTCTGTATCTTGTGAATCTCCAGGCCTTTTTGCAAGTCTGTTGTCTTCACTACAGTACTACAGAATTACTACATTGCAGAAGGAGGCCATTCAGCCCAGCATGTCAGCACTGGCTCTCTGAGCATTTAACTTGATCTCCTGCTTTTTCCCTGTATCACATCATATTGTTTCTATTTAAAAATCACCCAGTGTCCCCTTGACTGCCTCTACCACACTTCCAGGCAATGCATCAATACATCCCAGACTGTACCTACTCACTGCATGATGTTTTATCACACTGATATTTCATTCTTTTGCAAAACTCTTTAAAACAGTGTCCTCTTGATCTGTTTGAATGGAAAATGATTTTTTTCCCTATCCACTAGACCAGACCACTCATGATTTTGAAAATTTCTATCATCAAATGTCCTCTTAGAATTTGACCCTCCCAACAGTCATGCCTTTTCCAATCTTTCATCATTACCGAAGTGTCTCATTTCCAGACCCATTCCTGTAAACCTCTATGGCACTGTTTTCAATTCATACACATCCTTCCTAAACTGTGGCACTTAGTGGGAGGTTGAGGGCTGATATTATAGAGTTTTATAAAGTCATGAGGGCATTGAAGTGGTGAATAGCAAAGGTCTTTTCCCGAGGGTAGCAGAGTTCAAAACTAGAGAGCATAATTTTAAGGTGAGAGGAGAAAACTATAAACAGAATCTGAGGAGCAACATTTTCACACAGAGGGTGTTTTGTATGTGGAATGAACTGCGAAAGGAAATGGTAGATGCAGCTACAGTTACAGCATTTAAAAAACATTTGGATAGTTACATGAATGGGAAAGGTTTAGAGGGATATGGGGCAATGCAGACAGTGGGACCGGTTTAGTTTGGGAAACCTGGTTGGCATATTTGAGTTGAACCGAAGTATCTTTCTCTGTGCTGTTTGACTCAATGATCTTATGACTGTGACTCTGTGCATAATTTTCCAGCTGAGTGCTAACCATTGTCTTATATAAGCTTATCATAAATTCCCTGCTCTTGTACTCTATGAAGCTTAGAATTTTCATTCTTTTATTACGACCTCTCTCTACCTACCTTAATGACTCATGTACATATACACACAAGTCTCTCTGCTCCTGTACAACCATTTTTTAAATAATCATTGTGTGGGAGGTGGGCATCGCTGGCTGGCCAGCATTTATTGGCTGTCCCTCGTTGCCCTTGAGAAGGTGGTGGTAAGTTGACTTCTTGAACTGCTGCAGTTCACCTACTGTGGGTTGATCCACGAAACCATTAGGGAAGAAATTCTAGGATTTTGATCCAGTGAATATATCTGACTTGGTGATACATTTCCAAGTCAGAATGGTGAGTGACTTGAAGGGGAAATTGAAGTTGGTGATGTTCCCATGTATGCTGTATCTTCTCTTTCTAGATGGAAGTGGTTGTGGGTTGGAATGTACTGTCTGAGTATCTTTAATGAATTTAGATTAGTAACCTTTTTTCTCTATTACTTCTCCATGAATTTTGTCTTCCACCTGAGTGCCCACTCCACCAATGTATCAATATCCTTTTGAAGGTCTACACTATCCTCACAATTTTGAAACTTTACCAAGTTTTGTGTCATTTGCATGCTTGAAGTTGTTCCTTGCACATCAAGATCTGGGTAATTAAATATCAAGAAAAGCAAGAATCCTGATACATATCTTTTGGGAAACCCACTATAAACCTTTTTCTAGCCTGATAAAATGTCCATTGACCATTACACTCTGTTTCTTATTCCTCAGTCAATTTGGTATCCATACAACTAGTGCACAAATCTGTTGTGTGGCACTGTATCAAATGCCTTTTAGCAGTCAGTGTACTCTACATCAACAGTCTTCCCCTCATGAGCATGTCTGTACAGTTTGATACCTGAGAGAAGTTCAAGCAGAACATGGGAAGTAGTAAAGATGACAAAAACAGTCTACAGAGGAACATAGGTTAAAGTGAATGGGCAAAAACCTGTCAGAGAACATAATGTAGGAAAACGTCTCTGACAATGTTTTATTTTCTGCTGTGTGCCTTGGTAAATTGAGTGAAAGATGGGCATTTCCCTGGTGCATGCAGAAGTGTACAATTTCTACATGTCTTACTATATTTCTAGTGATTGAATAAGTGTTGAGATTTTATTCAGGACCTGTAAGATTTTTCAACCTGTGAGGATTGTTTCATCCTTACGTCTATCTCTTCATACTATAGGTTTTTAACCGGATATCAAATCTATCAAATCTTTATGGAAAGCTTGCGTAGGATGGATGTAAGTACCAATTCATATAGGTAGCTCCCCATTTGCAAAACCATAAAATGAGCCTTTGTTTCTTTTTCTGCCCACGAAGCGATCTATGGACTGTGGGTTTATGACTAAATGACAAGAATTCTAGTAAATGAATGTGGACATTTAATCTCACTCTGAATTGGTCTTTGAATGTGATCCATATGGAATGTAGATGTGGAAATGTCCAGTGTAGTAAAAAAAGGTGCCATAATCCTACTCTTTTATTACAAAGAAGATTGGTGGTGGCATAACTGAGCTGACTACATGGATGTAACCCGCAGGGTACACTCAGTTCCAAGATTATCAAGGCAGAAGGAGGGCAGAAGCTTATTGCAAGTTTTTCAATTGCTGGCTATCGCTCACTAACGAGTATGAGTGTGCATCTAAGAAATTCTGTATTTCTAGTTATGAGTTCTGTTGGTCTTTGTGTGGCAGATAAACTTGATTCAGGAGCCAAATCTCCACCCACACATTTGGCAGGTGTTTCCAGGAGGTAGAATTGATCTTTGACCTTGAAGTTCCAGGCTTTCCTTTCTCCAGGTCTTTTTTCGTACTTCCTCTTGCCAACTTATATTCTCAAATAAATATCTTCCGCCTAGATCATCATTGAGGACTTCTTTTGGATTATGCTTTGTCCACCCCATTCTGACCTCCTGGTGGCCTTGACGGCATTGTTCTTAGGATCAAATGAATACTCAAGTCTCTCAATTTCAGCAAGGTGGCAAGGTGGCAAATGTGAGCTCAGATTTGGACTTCCAAATGCCTTTTGGAAGTCCATGTATATTACATCAACAGCTTTTCCCTCACTGGAGAGTACATATTTTTCAATTGATAGGACAACTGAGAGGCCACTTAAGTCAAGTTCAAAGGACATAGAATTAGTAAAAGACAGAGGTGGATTCCAAGAGAGGATTGCTGCTGAAGGGCTTATGCCCAAACTGTTTGCTCTCCTGCTCCTCAGATGCTGTCTGACCTGCTGTACTTTTCCAGTGCGACACTTTTTGACTCTGATCTCCAGCATTTGCAATCTTCACTTTCTCCTTGCTGCAGTTAATTGTACTGTACACTCTGTGTAGGGTGACTCCGTAAGGCATTGTGGGCAGTTAGATGGCTTTGTGCTGTTACAGCTCAGGAGGGAATTCTAGAAATTAAGTGCAGCTAAGTGTTGGATCAGGACTTAAAGATAAATCCTGGTGAGCTGAGAAAGCAGGACTATGACTGGGTCTGTGCGAGTAGAAGCTGGGAGGAGCTCAGATAAAGTCCCAAAACATTAATAATTAAGTTCAAGTAAAGTGGGGTTGGGTTGAAAATCCTACAAGAAATATTTGCTGGGTGGTTCTGGAGTTCAGGGAAAAACCTATAGACAGTTTTAGCTTGATGGTGGTAGCTGTGGGTGAAGAGTTGGGAGTTATGCCTGTGAATGAGTATTTCAGTGTCTTTCGGAGATTCAGACGCATACACCCAGAAAAGGAGAAAGATTGGCCAAAATGTGAGCAGTCATTGAGGCAGTCCATGGTAGAGTGGTTGTTGAGAGGGAGACTCAAGGTCTGACTGACCAAAAGTGATTCCTTGTGAAATGTAATAAGATTTGATAATCCAGCATGTGAGTGGGTAATTGCTCAGATATCCATGAGATCTATCTTGATTGCATCTGTTATTTGAAGTGCATTGTGGAGGGGGTGGGGGAGGGTTGGTTCAATTGCAGACAATGTACCATAATAATCATATGTTAAGTCCAGGTGTTAGAAATAAGTTTTACATGTCTTGTGGATTGTATCACTGTGTTAATATTGTAAGGTAAAGCTTATTCTTGCTTGTTCAAAATGATGGAGTCTTGTGGCTTTATTCTCTTAGTTAGTTCGCTGGATCTTACATTTTGACTACTGGAACAATAAATTTACTGGTCCCTAGCCAGACTATAACATAAATTTGGCTGTCTGATCCAATATCATAACAACTGTTTCTTTTGAGAAGAATGACATCAATTGAAGAAAGTCACCTTTTCTGTCTATTTTATTGTACTTGTACAAAAAAGCAGTAACCACAATCGGATAAAGATATTCCTCCTTGTTGTGAAGGTCAAAATAATATAGAGAAGCAGAAAGAGACTGATATCCTGTAATCCCAGATGCCATCAGCTGGACCTAACATCCATTAGAGATGAACAGAACCAAGTTGACCAGAATAGAACGTTACAGGAAGCTCAAATGAAGTTTAAGGACTTGCCGATGTTTATTTTAATCAATCTGTTCAAACCTCTGGAGCAGGTTGGAACACAGGGCTCCTTGCCAAAGTTGTAGGTTAAGTGCAATGAACAGCCACCAATGTAGACACCCACACAATTAAACAGACATCAGCTGAGGAGGAGCTTATTCAATCGAAGGTAATCCCCAGCCAAGATTCAGAATTTTATATAAGCAAGACAATATCAGAGAAGCTCTGGAGATTGGAATTAGAAAATGATCATTAATCATATGTGAAGACGACCTCAGGGCTTTGACATAGATTGAACATCAAAGGGAGCTTGCAAATATTAATAATAAACTACTGATAGAAAAGTCTAATTCTTTTTGGGGGAGGCTGTGGTGTTGTGTGATGTCGCTGGATTAGTAATCCACACTGTTAAACTAATTTTTTTGCTGCTGTGGTTTGAATCTGACCATAGCACCTGTGGAATTTGAACTCAATAAAAATCTGGAACTTAACATAACAAAAGGCTAGCCGAAGGACAACCATGTAACCATTGTTGCTTTTCATTTTAAAAAAACTGTCTAGATCACTAATATAATTTAGGGAAGCAAATCTGCCATCCTTACCCAGTCTGGTTTACATGTGTCTCTAGACCCACAACAATGTGATTGACTCTGAGATTCCCCTCTGGGTGGTAAAAGTTGGACAATAAATGCTGGCCCGGTGACACCTACACCCCATGAAAAAATAAACATTCTGAGCCAGTTAACTAAAGGTGCAGCTATTAGCCATCACACTGAAAAACCATAAGCTGGAAGTAGCTCAATCAGCCCACGAGACTGCTTTGTCATTCGACCAGAGCTGATATGTTTCTCAACCCCATCTCCCGTGACCCTTGATCCCCTTCCTGATCGAGAACCTATCTATCTATCTCTCTTAAAGACACTCAAAGACACAGCCTCAGCAGTCTTCTGCAGCAATGAGTTCCACAGATTCACTACACTCCGGCTGAAGTAGTTCCTCTTGATTTCAGTTCTAAAGGGTCATCCCTTCGCTCTGAGGCAGTACTCTTGGGACCCAGTCTCTCTTAATAGTGGTAATATCTTTTTCTTGTTCACTCTATCCAGGCCTCTCAGTATTCTGTAAGCTTCAATGAGATTCCATACCCGTCCTTCTAAGCTCCATCAAGCACAGATCCGGAGTTCTCAACAGCTCCTCATATGACAAGCACTTCAAATTCCCAGGATCATCTTGTGAAACTACTCTGAACCCCCTCCAAGGCTGACACATCTTTCCTTAGATATGTGGCCCAAAACTGCTCACAATATTCCAAATTCCAACTTACAGACCCTTCGTGGTACATCTCTACTCTTGTGTTCTAGTCTTCTTGAAATGAATGTTAACATGGAATTTGCCTTCCTAAATGCCAACTGAACTTGCAGGTTATCCTAAAGAGAATTTTGAATGAGGACTCTTAGGTCTCTGTGCTTTAGATTTCCAAAGACTTTTCCCATTTTTAGGAGGTAGTCTATGCCTCTATTCTTCCTACAAAATGTGCATAACCTCCCATATTGTATTCTATCTGCCACTACTTTGCTCGCTTTCCTAGCCTAGTGCTTCTGCAGCCTCCCTGAGTCCTCAACACTAGCTGTTCATTCACAACACAACACTATCAAGCCTCAGAATCTGAAAAGAAAATATTAAAGAAAATTTCTGCAAGTGCTCTATGGAGACAACCATTGCTGTTAAACAATTGGCAGAAAAAAGAGTTGCTCTATTAATAGGAAATTCTTTTACTGGACTATTCACACCTCGAAGATCACTGTGGATTATTTGCTGAGGAAAATTTTCTGCTACAATCAATGTGTAATGACTCTTACAATGTGAAAAATAAACTCTAGAGAGACAAAATGATGTTGAAACAAGGTTGTTTAAGTTTGTAGAAGATTATCATGGAAAAGCAAGCCATCGTGAATGACAGAGATTAACTCGAGAAGGAGTATGATTTTTTTGAAGAGGGGAACATCAGGAAATGAAAAACAATTCTGTTATCAACATCCCACTACTGGGGGACTGATAAACTCTGAATGTCCTGTTATCATTCAATCTACTGTCAAGTCTGCAAACCAGACTGCTACACAGGAACTTCCATCCTCGTGCAGTATTGCATTTATTGTTGATGGTGCATTCATGCATGTTGATTGAGTTCCTGAGGTGACTCTTACCTACAAAGAAGCCATTTCAAGTTGAAGCCTCAGTGAAAGTAATACCACTTCATAAAGAAAAATAAATTCCTACACTTGGAGTAGGAGGGCAGTCCTCATATGCTTATCTCTTATCTTCAGAATGTTTTTCATTCTTTTTATTTACTCCATTTACTGTTCATAGTTGTAGTTCATCAATGTGTTTTATGTTCCAGTACACAAATCCATATAATCATATGAGGATAACCATTGCTTCATAAACTCTAAGCTTTGATTTCACCCAAATATCTTTGGGTTTCTGATGTGTATTTTGCACCCAGAAAGGTATTCGTACCTGATGTAGCAATGGTTATGTTATCACTTATAATATATTACATTCACAGGCACATCCAAATCTGGGCTAACATCAAACTATTTGTTTATAAAGGGCAGTATTCTTTTGTCAGCACATCATGCTTCAAGTAGTCTGAGTTAAGGTGGAATTTGAAACTCTTATACACTTCGGCCACATACTGTCACATAATGATGATATCATGAACATATTGCTTAAAGGTACACAGACATGCTGACTGTTAGCAATGACTCAACACTTTCCATATCCCATTTAATTAATCAAAAGCAGCAGAAGTATTGATGTTTTGTTGTAAACTGCATTATTCCCTTTCTGTGATAATTAACCCAGCAAGGCATACAAACACATTCTCTTGTTCTACCAGAACTGAATGAAATAAAAATACATTTACATCACAGTAAATAAATTAAAATCCATTGGTAATTCTGGCTGTATTTAGATTGATTTCTATTTATTTTAGACATTGGAGGAGCAATGGCTTTGATCTGTGCTGCTTTCAAATGCCTTATTTTAGTTTCCATCCCCTTGTTGAACCTTTTGTCAAGCAAGAGGGAGTTAGTTTGGCTGAAAATGAGAGAGAAAATATATTCAGAGCAACACAGGATGGATAAAGTCTGCCTGTATGGAGGCAATACAAAACATCTGTCTTTTGTATCCTTGTTAGTGGAAAGATTCCACTGGCTCTGTGATTACTAGAAATGAAAAGTTCTGCTGATGTTAAGTCTTCTAAGAGTATGGCTCAAAGAGAGGCTGGAATCAGCAAGTGATGTGAAGAACTAAACATCCTCCAAAGATGTTACCAGGGTTGAAGGATTTGAGCTATAGGGAGAGGTTGAATAGGCTAGGCCTGCTTTCCCTGGAGTGTCAGAGGCTGAGGGGTGACCTTATTGGAGGTTTATAAAATCATGAGGGGCATGGTTAGGGTAAATAGATAAGGTCTTTTTCCTGAGGTGAGGAAATCCAGAACTAGAGAGATAGGTTTAGGGTGAGAGGGGAAAGATATAAAGTGGACCTAAGGAGCAACGTTTGCACACAGAAGGTGGTGTGTGTGTGGAATGAGTTACCAGAGGAAATGGTGGAGGCTGGTACAATTGTAACATTTAAAAGGCATCGGGGTAGATATTTGAATAGGAAGGGTTTAGAAGGATAAGGGCCAAGTGCTGGCAAATGGGACTAGATTGGGTTGGGATATCTGGTCAGCATGGCCGAGTTGGACCGAAAGATCTGTTTCCATGCTGTACATCTCTATGACTCTATCTAGAACTGGTTCAATTCATAACAATGTTTGCTGTCATTTGGACATAGGGGAATACAATTTTGGTATTTTATTCCATGTTTTAATGTAATATTTGAAAGATATCTCATGTTTCTACTCCTTGCTTCCTGGTATATTTTGATTCTGCATTTACAGCAACCTTTAATAATGCTTATTCATTATGACTAATTTGCTGACCTGTGTAGTCAATGTCTGTGCCAACCTGTTTAAAAAGAATGTAAGGAGAGACATGAACTATTTTCAGGCAATTCAAAGAGCAATACAGATAACAGGATATATAATTCATGAGCAATCTTTTTGTCTCAGTTCCCATGGTACATATATCCACACTAGAAACAGATGTTGTAAATACAATATCATTTTTTTTTATTATTCCAACTGAATTTTAGCTTTCTCCTGTGACCTTCGACTTCTTTTGTCTCGTATTGAGCCTACTATTGAAAAAAACTAATAAACTAATGCAACATCTGACTTCAGCAATGCAGAAGGTTATATTAGAATTTTCTTAAACAGTGTATTTTTCATTTGTGGGATGTGTTCTTCATTTACCGGCCAGTAATTTTTGCCCATTGCTATCTGCCCTTGCGATGGTGGTGGTGAGTGCTTTTTTGAACTGCTGCAGTCCATTTGTTGCAACTAGGCTTACAACAGGATATTGACCTGGCGACACTAAAGGAACAACAATATATTTACAAGTCAAGATAGTGATTGCTTAGAGGGGAACTCTTAGATTGTTGAGTTCCCATGTATCTGCCTCCCTTGTCCTTCTAGGTGGCCGGCATGAAAAATGCTGTCTGAGAAACCTTGGTGAATTTAGAGGGAAAAAAAACCTGCAGATTAAAGAGGTAATAGTTTAGAGAATAGACAGAGAGACACCAATGTACTAAAAGAGAAAGGCTGAAATCAGAAAGTGCTGTGAAGAACTAAACAGTTTCCCTTGTAATGAGACGGGACATGACAAAGCAAAATGGTGAAGTTAAAGAAAGACTGGTCACAGCAGAGGGAAGAAATTCTAGGAAGCATCAGGAAAAGGTATAGGTATTCATATTGTGCTGGTAGTACAGAGAGAACGTGTGTCCATAAAATGTAGTACAAAGGGAGACATGACTCAAGGTATTCATAAAAATTCTTCAAATATTGACAAAGAAAATCACGTCACAGGGCAGTATGAGTATTTTGTCTCAAAAAGGAAGATATTTCCTTTTGCTTTGAATCAAGGAGGCAAACCAATAAAGATGTTGAGAGTCTTTGGAGGAAATCTGTCACTAATGCTGGCTAATCACATTAGTTGCCTTCTAGATGGGCTAATGAACAAGAAACAACAATTGGAGGCATACATAAAGGTTACACACCAGTCTTATTAGACAGAGTTGGATGAAAAAGTGAGTTGGCAAATGGGGAAGTTGTAACGGGAGTAGAACAAACCTATTCCTATCAAAGGAATTTACTTTAATTTGGGGACTAATTTTAAAATTTTGAATCTTGAACCAGTGGAATATAGTTTTAGATTTTTTTGTATGAGGAGGTTCAGTGATTAATTTAATGATTACACTATTTTTGGAGCCATGATGGTTTTCAACAAATATCCTATAATGATAATTTATTTGCGTTGAGGCAGTTTAATGATTGAACAAAGTAAATAGTAAAAAAACAGCTTTGAGGAAGAGGCATACCAGACTCAAAAGGTCAACTCTGTTTCTCTCTCCATATATGTTGTCAGACAACAATGGGCTACCAACACAGTAAACAATATACTTCTCTATTCTTCATGGATGAGTACCAATTTTAACACATTTTTCCACATAACCCATGCTGTATCTTTATCAGCTAATGGAACAATAGTTTGACTGGGACACTGGGCGGCACGGTGGCACAGTGGTTAGCACTGCTGCCTCACAGCGCCAGAGACCCGGGTTCAATTCCCGCCTCAGGCGACTGACTGTGTGGAGTTTGCACGTTCTCCCCGTGTCTGCGTGGGTTTCCTCCGGGTGCTCCGGTTTCCTCCCACAGTCCAAAGATGTGCAGGTCAGGTGAATTGGTCATGCTAAATTGCCCATAGTGTTAGGTAAGGGGTAGATGTAGATGTAGGGGTATGGGTGGGTTACGCTTCGGCGGGGCGGTGTGGACTTGTTGGGCCGAAGGGCCTGTTTCCACACTGTAAGTAATCTAATCTAATCTAATCTAATACATCCATCATAGGACAAGCCAAACAAAGACATGCACGAGAATTTCTAGAAGCATGGCATTCCAACCAGAACTCTATCAACAAACATTGAGTTAGACCTCATCTACCAACCCCTGACAAAAGGAACAGGAAGTGACTTTGTCACAGGAAATAACATCACCACAGGAAATGACATCACCAACCCAACGAAACCCAAACATATAAATAGAAAGCAGGAATGTCAGCATTGCTTTGCATGAGATCCACTGAAGATGTTACCTAGTAAGGTAACGAAATGTCTGAAAATGAACTTTCCAGCTCAGCAAGCAAACCTAATTCCAAAACCTCAACCTGAGTTACAAATCTTCTTAAAACTTGCTGTTACCAACTAATTCTCTCTCTTTTTCGTATCAGCCACAAATGGCCTACAGAGTCATCATCCAGGAAAATGGCACAACCTGATGACCTTCTCTTTGAGGAGGAAGTGTGTGAATCCTCAGAGGATGCAATGATAAATTGTCCATCTGCAATGTCCCCAGCTCAGAGACATTCACCTCAGTGGGTCCTTTATCCAGCCCAGATTCAGAGACACAATCTGGTGTGCACATCACTGATGTGTGCCTTCAGCTGATTGAGGAAGAAATATCCCATTTCTGTGAGGACAGTTGGAGGCAAAGAACTGCTCAACCCCAGGCAGAAGACATGTCTCTGTTCTTGGCCATTAATAGCTTGTGGATTAGAGTGATGCTGGAAAGGCACAGCAGGTCAGGCAGCGTCTGAGGAGCAGGAAAATCGATGTTTCTGGCAAAAGCCCTTCATCAACAGCTTGGTCAACCTGTAGTGCCAGGTAGGGGACTATCAGACAGGCGTGCCACAGACCAAGAGTGAGTGATGGTAGAGTCATTCCACACTCTCATTACTGTTCAAGCCTCAGCATGCAAACATTTGGATGCCTCAATGAAAGGAGAGGGAGCCACCTTGGTGCCCCACTCCAGAGCACTCAGTATCTATCACATATGTGCTCAGGTAAGCACTGCACTGCTATAATCACAGGTGCTCAGCTTCAACAGAAGCGGAGGAGGGGGGCAAGGGGAATCAAGGTTCCTCAACTTCACAGCTGGTGCCTGTTTCTCTGAAGGGGATAGGATGTGCCAGCAGGTTCCACACTGAGAAAAAGAGACATACCGACATACCAGCAGCTTCTTGTCAGCACTTCCCAGAGCTGGCCAGCCTTTCCCTGTCACTCCAAACACTGCAGCGCTTCAAGTTGAGTAGGGGGAATCTGATTTGTTTCACTTTGGTTTGATTTATTATTGTCACATGTATCTAAATACTATGAAAAGTTTTGTTCTGTGTGCGGATCATAATATATAAAGATCAGAGGATGATTGAACAGAGTGAGGAACACAAAGTTACAGCTGCAGAGAAGGTGCACAGAAGCAAAATCATCATTACATTTGAAATTTGAGAGGTCCATTCAGAAGTCTAACAACAGTGTTAGCTGTATTAGCTGTCCTTGAACCTGTTGGTATGTGTGTTTAAAGCTTTTGAATCTTCTGCCTGATGGAAAAGGTTGGAAGAGGTTATAACTTGGGTGGGAGAGGTCTTTGATGATATTGGCTGCCTTTCTGCGGCAACAAGAAGTGTAGGTGGAGTCAATGGCCTGGGCTGTGTTCACAACTTTCTGTGCAGAAGACTGTCAGCAGGCCTTTAGGCCTGAAAACACCAGGGTGGCGACCACCCAAGCTTTCAAAGACACCATGACATACTACAAAGCAGTTTCCCTTTGGCCCAGCTGTAGGAGCTGAGCCTGCGCCAAGACAAAGTGAGAGGGAGAGAAAGAAGAAAATTACTGAGGGCAAACCTGTGGCATGAATATGCAATCAATTTGTAAATACACACTTTTGTAAATATATATTCACCTGCAATATTATATCATCTGCTTTCAAATGACTCTTCCTAAAGGCCTGACTTAAGTTCCATTATCAGAAAGATGTGGAGCATTTAAAGCAACAAACATAATTGCCAAACATTGGTTGTTCCCTCATAAGCATCAAACTGGGTGACTACAGATAGCCTAAACCATCAGGAAAATACACACCTAAAATTTGGGGATTGCAACCACACCATTATCAATACATAACTGCTGAAGAAAGATCACTGGATTCAAAATATTAACTCTGTTTCTCTCCACAGAAGCCAACAGACAGACTGAGTTTCTCCACATTCTCCACATTATGTTTTTGTTTGTTTCAGTCTCCAACACCTGCAGTTCTTTTGCTTTATTATAGTACTCGCCTCATCAGATCTCAGTCAACATTGAGACTAAGAGTATGATGTAGCAGAGGGGCCAGACTTCTGATTTCCACGTGGTTCTCTTCTCTCACTCATCTTAAAAGAGAGATGGTCATATATGTGTTATTTCCACATACTTCGCAAGTAAAGATTTGACTACTGTGCCCTTCTCAAAGAAATAATGTTTCTCTTATGTCAGTGAGATGGTGCACAAATCACAGCTCATTGCAGTTGAATTGCTGTCAGATAGGGTGCTGAGGCATAACAAGGGACTAGTGTGGTCTTATTGCAATGTAAAACATTGAAGGGATGGTGATAGAAAATCTCTCATAAGCGGCACTATCAGGATGAGTGACAACTTGATCAAACTCATAAGACAGCAGTTTCCCTGAAAGTACTCACATGTCTCAGGCTCAAGGACTACACCAACGCCAACATGTAGCTGAATAAATTAGTAGAAATGTTCACTGGTTCATTGCTGCTTTCATGCTAGTTTTACTATCGGGGAGTTTTTGTACCAGCTGATTTGCTTTTACAGAGGTGAGGCTATCAGATCCATATTAGGGATAACAACTGACCTTTTTATTGACTACAGAAATGAATGAAAACATTAACTCAAATAATTGGAGCTAAGTAAGACATTAAGTAGAGGGCTGGCTGCCAATTTGCAAATGATTTTAGAGTTTGCAAATGTAAACTTTCCATCCAGCTCAATAATCCTGGAGGGTATAAGCTATTATTTTACCTCTGCCCTTTGGATTTTCTCTGAACCATTGTTCTGTCTTCATCTCGTTGATGCTCTTCATGAGTCATAACAGGATCCTTACTCTCATCTTCCTCCTCATAGGATTCCTGTAATGTCTGCATTTCCTCCTTATCCAACATATTCCCCCTTTTGGGAATCAGATTGTGGAGACACACCACACCATAATGTTGTGGCACATCCTACTTTGACTGGACTGCATCTTCTGGAAATCAATAGTCTGCTTCATAATGTCCCTTGCTGAAGTGTACTCAGCATTGTACATTTGTTTATGACATATGATTATTTCTTGGAGAGTATATGAGCCAGGTTTAGAGAAGATAACCTTTGTATGGGCTGATGATCTTGGAAAAAGGCTGGTACCTATAGTGATTGTAACGAGGTCAGCCAGAATATGAGTTCCCTAATTGGGGCTGTTATTCTGGTCCAATCTGGGAATCATGGCTGACAGATAAACACAGCAGTGTCAGACATTCTGCTCACTCTGTGAGCTGGCTCTGAAGGAGCTGAATCAATGTCAAGGACTATCTACGTGTAAATAAAGATTGACTTAGTGATGGGATACAGCCTCTGTGGAGTTATTTCAGTACCTCTGTATACCCCAGTATGTGTGAGCTGTTGAAACTTGCTGGATATCTAGCACAAATTACGAAATGTGGCCAGTATGATTACAAATCAGTTGAACACTAAGGGAATTTTCAGTTCACAAACTTTTGGGTTGGAGATTGGGCACTTTGGGGACAGCCGTTAGCATCCTGTACCTGACAGGATGACAGAGTCCTGATGCTCTAGCTGATTGATAACATCATGTGGGAAGCAATGAAAAGGTGGTGTCTGGAGAATATCTTATCAGCATCAACCCAGAGATCCTCATGAACATACAACGGTGAGATGCCACAGAGTCATTTAAATGAGTCACTGGTGAAGGAATCAAGGGCAGCTTTAACCTCAAGGGCTAAAGGATCTAGTTGTCTCCTGATTCTTCAGATGGATTGTCATCTAGTCCTTCCCAGCACTGGTTCTCATCCAACAGATGATCTGGGTGTGACACAATGGCTTAGGATATCTTCCAGCATTGGAGCTCAGTCATTTGCAGATAGTTCCAATCAGGTCTGTTGATGTGACTCAACACCAGAGCTCTGTCTTCTTGGTGGATGATCGACTCCTTCTCCTCTTGGAAGCTGAGTGCTAGATGATGGCAACTGCTGTTGGTTCTGAGCCTGAAATCGTTTCATTTCTGCTACCTTCTGTTCCATCCCAGAAGCGACAGCACCAGAAAGACAGATGAATCAGTTTTGGCCACTCTCACTCAGTAAATGTAGAAAGTGAAAAAAGTCGAACAGATTACGATGTGCTTTCAAAGGGAGATCCTTCACAATAAACTAGATTACAAGGTGGCAACCAGTGAGCACAATGAACCCCTCATCTGTCTTTCATGAGCGACAGCCTGAAGTGGATTATTTGAAGCGTATTGAATTCCAGATTAAATCTGAATTGAAGGCAGATGGCTAGAAGTGGGTCCATAGGCATGTTCACAAACCACCACTAAACTCTGCCCTCTTTGAAAATAAACTGAATTTACTCTTCTCACCTTGCAAGCAATCCATTCTTGTTTCAGAATTTATCCTGCAGTTGATTTTTGAATCAGTATCTTAAAGTTACAAATTTGTGACTGTATAATGGAGTTGCGGACTTGCCTGTGACCCATGTTTAACCTATAATTTTTCATGCCCCTTTTTCTTTGTTATCTCTCTGGCAACAATGACTCTCTTGCCCCCATAAACTCTTGTTTCAGTCGAATTCCTTTAGACTACAATTAAGTTGTGCCCTCTTTAATGCTGGAGACTGTTGCTCTCCAAATTCCTATGTACTTGACAGTCCTTTGTCCACATCAAATCAAGACCAGAGTGACCATGACTTAACCTAAAAGCCCCTTTGGGATTACACTGGCCCCTATGATAAACTACCATGTCCCAACCTTGTATCTCCAATTGCCCCCACTCGGAAACTCTGCACAGAGATACATTCTCAAACTTGAGCTACTCACAACCTTGATGACCTCTTGAATAAGCATCAATAAAACCCTAGATTATGTCTGATCCATCTGTCCTGATTCACCTCTCTTTAGACCAATTTTGTAACAGAACCCCAATGGATTGACAAGCATGTCCCTAACTACTTATACTTGACTTGGCTGATCTTAACCTAATCCCAAGAACACGAGGATCATCAGACTTACATTGAACCAACTACCCAACTGGCCATGATTAATCCCCTGAACTAAAATGGCCCAGCCACTGGACTGACTGTGACAGTGCACCTTGACTGATTATAGCTCACCCTCAACCCACAAAACACTTGTCCCTTTTGATTTTCATGCATCAGCATTCCCTTCAATCACATGCAGTACATGTGTTGTTCAAGAATTCCACAGACTGCTCCTATGACATCATCTCATACAGCAACATGTGTATCCCCTGGAGGAATTTTACATATACCCTTCAAAGTTTTTGAGAGGCATAGGTTTCCTGCCCCTCTCCATTTGCTAAATGACTATCTGTAAATGAGAATGCTGGCTGCCTGTCCATCTGCACCAAAGCAATATCTAAAAGCCAGAAGATGCCTGTATCTGCTAATGCAATGTATAAACCAAGAAGTGATGCCTGATCCTGCTCGATACCAGGTGACATGATATTTTGAGACTGATACATTGCCTTGTCCAGTTCAGTAAATGGACAGTCTAGGGAGACAATTACCATTTATCATGGAGTCCTCTGCTGCAATTAGGTCCATAAGTTAAGAAAATGAAAATGGCTGTTACAGCCAGAACATACCAGGATTCAACACAGAGGAGTGAATGAAGCAGGCTCCCATTCTGGCAATATTGCCAAATTTTTGAAAATTAAGTTTCTCAACTTTGAATGTTTATTGGAAAAGAAAATCAATACAGTAAGCTGCACAATTAATGAGATGTAGGTGCGTGCTAAAAGCCTTCTTGCCACCTGATGGTGAGAAGTTGATCTCACCATCTAAGAAGGAGAATTTAATTATGTGTTTTTCTTGTGATGGTGAGAACCTGATTTTTGGACTCATGCATGAATAGCTCATCAAGATCACAAAAATTCTCCTTAACTCAGGGAGAGGAAATCACACCTATGAATTTTGCTTTTGATAATTCCCAGAGAAATTTGTTCTCTAAAATGATTCAGGGACTGTTTTTATTTAACTTAATGTCTAATATCACAATAACAGATCATAACCTCAAATAATGTATAGATATACTTAATGTTAAGTATTGCATTTTTTTTGAAGAAAGACATACAAACCAAAAGTTGGCCAAGGATGTAAATTCAGTGGCTACCTAAAATCCCATTGTGGGTTACATTGAATACCAAGCCATACTTATGAGGTGCTGGTGTACCAATCAAATCTTTGGACTGGTCCTAGGCTTACATTTTGAGGACTGGGGTTCAAATCCCACCAAAGCAGATGGCAAAATTTGACTTCAATGCAATCTGGATTGACACCAAAAATGCATAAATGAAAAGCCCTATTTTGATTTACTAATAACTTTTAAAGCGATATAACAGCCCTCTTTACCTGTTCTGACCTACGGCAATGTAGTTGATTGTTATATATCCTCTGAAATATAAATAACTCAGTTAAAGGCCATTAGAGATGGGCAAAAACATGCCAGCCATGCCAGTGACACTCACATCCTGTCAAAGAATTAAAAACAAAATGGAATGTTGCATCTGATGATTGCCAAAGGTACTTCAGATAATCAAAATTTGTGAGAAGATTTGTAGCTCGGGTGCTTGTTGTTGTGGTTCTGTTCGCTGAGCTGGGAATTTGTCCAGGACAAACAGGAAGACAGCTAACGATCCGCACCCATGAACACCAACTAGCCACGAAACAACACGACCAGCTATCCCTAGTAGCCACACATGCAGATGACAAGCAACATGAATGCGACTGGGACAACGCTACAATTATAGGACAAGCCAAACAGAGAACAGCCAGGGAATTCCTAGAGGCATGGCACTCATCCACAGATTCAATCAATAAGCACATCGATCTGGACCCAATATACCGACTACTGAAATGGACAGCTGGAACTGACAACCGGAAGCGGCAGATACAAATCGCTACAAATGCCTGAGGAAACATCACAGAAGCGCTTCACAGGAGGCTCCCAAATGCTGAGGATGTCACCTAGACAGTGGACGAAACGTCTGCAACACAAATTCCCAGCTCGGCGAACAGTACTTCAGATAGCAACACTTTAAAGGGAATGTGCTATTCAAAAAAACGGAACTGTGATTTCCCATGTAATGTGTTCCAGATTACAGACATTATGAGTTAAAATGGAGACAGTTCTAGGCACAACACGTGTTTGTGTTCTACGATACTAGGAATACACAAAAAAGGGGTTGAGAACAAACTGGTCCCCTTGTGCTAGATGGAATGCGATAGTGTAATTTTTGATTCTCGTGGCAGTGCTAAAGGATGCTATGAAGGGACACATCTGAGAGTGTCCACTTGACGTCTCGTATGTGCAGGCAAGTAACGAAAGAAATTTGTCCTGATTGCTAAAAACTAGTTGAGTCAGCAACCCACCATTGAAGGAAACCGGACAAACTTCTAAGTAACCACAGAGCAAGAATCTCCAAACCACTATTCAATTGCCAAAGTCAGGGCTACCAGATTTATCTGCTTAATGACCAGAATGTTTTACAATTGATTTGTCACAGAAAAGGCAAAGACTGATTTGCATATTTATTTACTTTTAATTTTTGGCTCCTCTCTCATCTCTGATCTGAGTGTACATGTGCCACATTTAATTAGTTTTTCTCAGGTTATGGTCGCTAATAAACACATTCTTTTCTAACACGCAAAAGCCTAGTCCTTCCTTACCTGGGGACATTGGGGGAATTTCATCTGGAATCATAACAAATTGGGGAACCTCACATGGGGACAATAAAGAGCACTTGTGTAAAAATCAGTTCAGAATAACAATGAATTTTTAGGTGGAAAGAATAGCTGGTTCTGGAAGAAGTATAACTCAACGTAAAATAACTTTTGGAACTTAAGGGTGACATAATATTTCAAATTGTAAACTGATGTACAGAAGAAATTGATCAGAATTTTATACTCATTATAATGTCAGAATTGGGAATGTTTGTGGATAATTTTATATCTTTCTGTAAATGTGTAAAGGAGGAGTTAAGTGGGTTAGAGTTTTAACAAGTAGTAGAATTATGAGCCGGAGGCAAGACCAGCCAATCTTTCCACTGAACAAAGGTAAACATGCACTTTTTATAAATTTTCTTTTAACCTTCCTTGGCTGACACAAATAATTTATACATCGGTTCAATTACATACACCCAATCAGGTTCATCATGTGACTGTGTGATCAGTCCGTGGACAACTTTAAGTCATTCTATGATAGAACATAGAATGACAAACTTCTAGGTAACCGCAGAGCAAGGATCTCCAAACCACTATTCTCCAAACCAGTACAGCACAGTACAGGCCCTTCGAATCATTGTTCTGCCAACCTTTTATCCTATTCTAAGGTCAAATTAACCTACATACCGTTCCTTTTACTATCGTCCATGTGTCTATCCAAGAGTCACTTAAATGTCCCTAATGTATTTGACTCTACTACCACTGCTGGCAGTGCATTCCACACTCACTACTCTCTGTGTAAAGAACCTACCTCTGGCATCTTCCCTTAACCTTCCTCCAATCACCTTAAAATTATGTCCCTTCATGATATTCATTTATACACTGGGAAAAAGTCTCTGGCCTCTCTATCTGTGCCTCTCACCATCTTGTACACCTCTATCAAGTCACCTGTCATCCTTCTTCACTTCAATGAGAAAAGCCCTAGCAATGTTTCTTCATAACACATGCCCTCCAGTCCAGGCAGCATCCTTGTAAATCTCCTCTGCACCCTCTCTAAAGCTTCCACATCCCTCCTATATTGAGGCAACCAGAACTAAACACAATATTCCAAGTATGGTCTCACCAGGACTTTATAGAGCTGCACCATAACCTCACAACTCTTAAACTCCTTCCCCCTGCTAATGAAAGCCAACACACCATAGGTTCTTAACAAACCTATCATCTTGGATGGCAACTTTGAGCGATTTATGGATGTGGACCCCAAAATCCCTCTGTTCCTCTAAACTGCCAAGAATCCTGCCTTTAACCCTGTAATCCACATTGAAATTCAACCTTCCAAAATGAATTGCTTTACACTTTTCCAGGTTGAACTCCATCTGCTGCTTCTCAGTCCAGCTCTGCATCTTGTCAATGACCCGTTGCAACCTACAATAGCCTTCCACACTATCCACAACTCCTCCAACCTTCATGTCAAAGGCTAACTTACTAATCCAACCTTCCACCTCCCATCCAAGTCATTTTTAAAATCACAAAGAGCAGAGGTCCCAGAACAGATCCCTGCGGAACACCACTGGTCACTGAGCTCAGGATGAATACTTTCCATCTATTATCACCCTCTGTCTTCTATAGGCCAGCCAATTCTGTATCAAGACAGCCAAATTTCCCTGTATCCCATGCCTTCTTACTTTCTGAATGAGTCTACCATGATCTGATGATGTTCAGCCGATCACACTTAACAATTATCCTTGGGCCTACAAAATATATCTCATTCAACCACATTCCAGACAGCATTCCCATTACTGACAAGAGGGGGCCTCTTCTAACCACCTTAGATTGACTATCCACAGGAATGCAGTTAAATTCCAAAATACCTTTATACTTAATACTCCATTTTGATGTCTAGCATGTTGCTACACTTTGTTATATAACACAATATGTGATTAAAGGTAGCTGCTTCAGCCATAAATTGTCCCACCAACATCCCCCTTTCATTAATGTCCTACCTCTAGGTCTATTAACCAAACTATTTCTCATTTTACTCCACATACGATTCCTTGCCTTATCAGGCCGGGCATATGGTATTACTGCCCCTTTGTTTACACCCTTTGAGGGTGATCCTGTGTAAGGTGTCATTTTTCCATATCACATTGGAGGTAGCGGAGGGAGGTTGCCCTATAGGACGCCTAAGTTTTCTATCTGATGATAGGGTAGGGTCCCATTTCTATAGTTGCAATGGCAATCATCAGGATCATCCCTATTCTAGTGGTACTGTTAGTCTTGCAGTTGGAAATTACTAGGTAGACCTTCATTAAATGTTTAACAGTACAATCATGCACTTTCACCTTATATCTAGTCACTTTAGCCAACTGTGTGCTGTTGACCCAATCAGGTACCTTTCCCCCACTTAGGATCTGCTTGAGATTGTGCCTCATTCAGTCTACAATCCACAATTTGCCTTTGCCTATCTTTACTGATATCTTGTCATTCTCTATCAATCAAGCAGTAGGTTGTTTACCTCAGCTCAGGCTGAGGTCTTTCATAATTTCTTTAAGGCATTCCACATTCTCATTTATCCCTTTGGCCAATGCACCAAGAATCCACTGCTCTTTATTCCTGCTCCTAAGCCACCCAGATAATTATAATTTCAGGGAGCCTCATGTCTCATTCCCATCTTAACTGATTAAGTTCCCACCAAGTCCGGCACTTCCTTATAAAGCTGACAAGCTTGGGAATATATTGTACCATGGAAGGTCAATGAACACCGTCTCTCAGTCTTGCATCTGCAATTGTAGTTTCAACTTCTCAACATTTTGTCTTCTATTTGCATGTCCTTAGTTGATTTAGAACAGAGATTTGGTTCCCACATGGGCTATCTGTACTTATTGTGTTTAAATTAGCTCTTGGATGATTCTGAGTCCAAGCTATCTCATGTATACTGTTTGATTTAAGATTGGAGGACCTGATGCAAAGGATTCTATTCTGACCCTGACTCTAATTTTTTTATACAATTGCCCTTCATTAAGCAGGATAGCACAGAATCAATCATTTCACCGATGTCATTGTAACCATTAACATCCCTGATAGTATTGCCATTAACACTGATGAAGTTAAAAAACTTTGAGTTATAAATGTTATTTATTGAATGAGTCATTAAAAGGAGCTTCCTTGGAATTGTAAGCTTTTATTGGACATGATCTTAATTTCTCACTTTTCTTATAATTCTTCTATGTCATTCTTCCTTTGATCTTCAGTGTAAGTGTCTGCTCAAATTGTCTATGTAATTTTTCATTCAGTTAATCTTTTCCATAATTTATTCCAAGATTCACCACATTCTATCATCCATAGCCTCTGAATAATATAGACTCAAATTTATGCTCCTAATTTAGTTTGTTATCCTCCAGTTCTCTATCTGTAGGTCACTTCACTTATTAACAGTAAAATAACATCATACATGGACTCCAGCTCTCAGTCATCTGTATCTGTTTTAAGGATATTTCTTACTAAGTGGTAAACTTCCCTCCTCCTTTGCAATTTTGATCGCTTTAGCAGGTATCATTAAGTTTAATTATATCGTAATTGTTTGAAAGTCAGTTTCTCTAATGATTGATGTATTCTTTTACTTTATGGGCCACATTAACCTGTACATGCCATGTTGTTTGTTAAAGGGGTGGCATTGAAACCATTCGTCAGTGCAATATTTGCCATCCTTTGTACCAGTCTGGTTTCAGCATGTTCTCACACAGTTATGCAGTAACCTAATACCATGCCATACAGTCTGGACTCTCACGTGATCTGATGAAAAGACCTGTGAGACTTTAACTTAAGTATCATCAGTGTATCATCCCATTGCCTTGGGTGGTGGCTTGATTGTCAAATTCAGTCCCCTTAAAAGGAAAGACAAGGGCACAAACATCATCAAGAGAAAGCTATAAGTTTACTGTTTTCATTCAAGCTTCCCTTTCATTAGAATACATGTTAATTTCAACTGATAGTAAAACATATTATTGTAATTTTTGTTTGCTGCCAAACATCTTCTGTCACCACATTCCAGCCTTAAGCTCTTCCTTGCATCCAATTTGGCAATTCAACCAGTTACCATCCTATCTTATTTCTGAGCCTTGGAGAGATTTACAATGCAATGGAATATTCAATAATATTTTTAAAACAGAAGTCACACATTTCTGTTTGGTTCCAGGCAATAACATGCTTTGTGCATTCTTTCACTTGGATGACATTTTGTCAAACATTACTTATATATCACACTGGATATATACATTAGTCCAAATTCAGTATTTAATTTACTTCTTCAAAAGACACTAACGATTTTCCTCCCCTTTCTTGAAAACACGGAGACTGCGTATATACATTTTATGATTTTCCAGAATAATTTTAAAATTTCTCCTAAAATATTTTAAAATGTCAAGCCATGTGAGTCTTAACATAATTTCTTTTGGTTATGTTTTAGTGTTCCCAGGCTTATTAGTTTTGAATTGTCTGATATTCAATATATTTGATGTTTTCACAGTAGTTTGCCTATACTTAGGTACATTGTTAACATATGGCTTGGTGTGTTAAGGATGCCCTGTTCATCACTCTGCTGTGACATTGTAAGTCTGCAGACAAATTCAGAAATTCACAACTATTGGAAAAACCCTATGTATCTGCTCTTATCTGAAGCACAAAACTATCTATCCATCCCATTTGCATAATGGGTTAATTAATCCTAACATTTCTATTGATAAGATAAATTAATTTATTGAGCATCATAAATTCTCCAAGCTTAAATTTTCCCAACCCCGAGTTTAAAAGATACTTAAAATGGGGAATTTGCATGCTTTTAAAAATCTTTGACTTTGTGATAACTCTGGAAAAAATTGGACTTGATTCCAGTACACTACACCTGTGAGGCATAACATATTCAATGGTATTGCCAGAATTGAATCCCCCAACATCTGTATCTTGTGTGAAGGCAGGGAATACCACTTTTTATCGATTGAAAGATGCTGCCTGTGTTGGTGAATATTTCCAACAATTTTTATACACAACAGGTTTCCACTTAATCGCACTATTTTGTTTCTGGATCTCAGAGTCATTGAATATTGGATATGTGTCGGCACAACTTGTGGTTCAGCTGCCTTCCTTCAATTTAATTTTTTTTAATGACTGCAGCCGTAGTCCAAATTTGAGGCACACCCAAGTTCCTTTTTCTTGATAGACTGGTTACCAGGAGATACATTGTAAAATGAAATAGAAATGGAAATCATGGAAGGAACAGAGCAAGAAAGGTCACAAAATCTCTTAAGATTGCTCCTTTCAATGGACTATGTGCAATTTGTGCTGTCATCATGTTCCCTTTTGCACAGTTGAATAATCGTAAAAGAAGCTTTGTAAAAATTTTTACAAAGGAATGTTAAAAAAGCCAAGAGTTTGTAAAGGACACTGGGCCCATTGAAACTTTCTGTTTTCCTGCTTCCATAACACCTTTCAGCTTCCTACTTCCTCAACAGAACAAAACTGAAACTTCTGATTCCTGATCTTGCTCTAGTAATATCAAAACCCATTTTGAATCTCTTTTATCCCAGTTGCTAGTTTATTTCAATTTTTTTTAGTAAAGATGTTCCATCAAGAAATTATCTTAAGTTTATTTTTCATCTATTTCAGTGTTTGTCTTCCACATTTCTTGCTAATCTGAATGTCACCTAAATGAACTAATGATGCCTCGTTATGTGAGGTCAACTTTTTAAATAATAAGAATAATCAAAGTACATTAGTGCTGCAACCACTGAAGGGAGCTGGCCAGAATGCTGTCGGTGCATGACAATGTGCAGGACTGTTGGCTGCATTTACAAAGCAAACATTTTTTTCCGGGACATTGAGCAATGGTTTTGCAAAGACTGAATTAAATAAATCAAAGGTCAGGACAACCTAGAAAAAATTAAGGAGAAACTCATTTGCATATTGTCCTTTTCACATACGACATAGACTTTCAATTGTTGCATTGCTATGCAGGTAATTAGATCTTCAGCTTACCACACATACATAAACTTGATTTGGACTAGCTGCTTGTTAGAGCAAAAATCTGATTTTCATCCCTATTGAAACCATTGGAAATGAAAAATGAAAGGTTTTAAGGACAGGTGGCCAATCTTCAAAACTAATTTCACACCCAGAAAGCAAATTGAAACCATTTTATTTGCACTCCAACCATCGATTCTCATGATACTCATTATTAAAGTTCGCTGTCATATCAACTTAACTGCTAGCTTTTGGCTAGCAGTGAGGACAACCATTTCACACTAATTTATTTCATGATTACTCATGGTTATACTAGGCCATTAAATATGCTACTTTGGCTGCAGAGTCTGTTATGTTACAAACATCAGACTATCATGGCTATCCAATGGATGTGTGCAATGTTAGGCTTCAGAAAGCAGTTATTTAACAGGTGGGGCAGCTGTGTATTACAAAATTAAACCCAGCTAGTGTGACAGCCAGGACTGAGATACAAAGGTAGTTTTAATCTATCTCCCTGACCTCTAAATGTACCAAGGAAAAATCCTATCAATTTCATTATATATAATCTTTTATTCAACCCTCACAAGTCACACTCCATGAATATAATTTCCATGGTTCAAAAAAGTGATTGAAAATAATGTTTATGGAATATTAATTATGTATACACATTGTCCTGGCAATTTCTAAATCTTTTCAATTCTGTTTGGATACTCGGTCTGCACCTCTACTGAGTGTTTACAATTCTGTAGGAAAATTGTACTGAACAATAGTTTCTGATTATTTTGTACAATGGCCTCCGTTCATGAGATTATAGTTAATGTCAATAATCTAGTTGTATTATCCATTTCTTCCAGTTTTTTTGAAACCCAGGGATGATGCAGTTTCTCAATCTTTTTTACTTTCATCAACAAAAACAAATTAATTTATACTAAATTATTTTTAAGATATTTATTTTTAATAATTTAGTAACTAACTAACTCACAGTATCTTCTATATCTTAACTTATCTCATTAACAACAGATTCACATTAGTGGAACATCACACCTAATTGTTTCTTTTTCAAATGAAGAAGCAAATTAGCATGAAATGCAGCAGACAATATAATGCAAATTTGGTATTGTGTCACCATCATTGGATTTAAGTTTCTATCGTGCTAAATTGATTTAAGGTGGCATACATTTGGAGATTAATCCCTTGAAAAAATGTGATTCTGTTTACAGAAGGAACAGAAATTATTGGGAGCTCAAGATTTCCAAAGCATTTAAAAGATGAATACCTCAACCTTTTTGAAATTAGGTAATAATATGAATAGAAAGAAAATGATCAACGTTTTCAAATGTTTCCAAGATTAAGTATCTCACATGATAGTGATGTATAAAACTAAATCTCCATCTTTTAAGAATACTGAGTAACATATATTGCATGTTTTCTAACTATTTTAATATCAGCAATGTTTATCAGCGAGACAAATCCTTTCGTTCTTAATTAGATTAGATTACTTACAGTGTGGAAACAGGCCCTTCAGCCCAACAAGTCCACACCGCCCCGCCAAAGCGTAACCCACCCATACCCCTACATCTACACCTACCCCTTACCTAACACTACGGGCAATTTAGCATGACCAATTCACCTGACCTGCACATCTTTGTGACTGTGGGAGGAAACCCATGCAGACACGGGGAGAACGTGCAAACTCCACACAGTCAGTCGCCTGAGGCGGGAATTGAACCTGGGTCTCTGGCGCTGGCGCAGAGCTAACCACTGTGCCACCGTGCCGCCCACAATCTGTTGTTTTAATCTAGTTTATTACATGCTCTCGACGTGTTAGGGAATTTTGACTTCCTTTTTAGTTACCAAACAGGCAATGTTTAAGAAAATATCTGTCCTATAGCTGTTTGTGTTTATTTTGCAATAAATTTTGTAACTTAATTGGCAGCAAGTTTTGTCTGATAGTTGAGTATTGATGAATCAGCTCTGGGTCTATATTCCAATGAAACACGATAAATATTAGATCAGGAAAAAGAGAGAAGTAAATGTTATCCTAAAAGTCCAGTTCTGGTCACCTAGTTATAGGAAGGATATTATTAAGCTGGAGATGGTTCAAAAGAGATTTACCAGGATGATGCTGAGTTTGAAAGGTTTGAGTTATAAAGAAAGTTTGGATAGGCTGGGACTTTTTTCACTGGAGCATAGGAAATTGAGAGGTGACCTGATAGAAGTTTGTTAAATAATGAGAGGTATAGATAGAGTTGATAACAGTTGTCTTTTTCCCTAGAATGGGGGAATTTCAAGACGAGGGTCATATTTTTAAGGTGAGAGGTGAGAGATTTAAAAAAGATATGAGGCAATTGTTTTTAGACAGAGGATGGTGCACATGTGGAATAAACTTACTAAGGAAGTGGTGGATGTGGTTACAATTACAGTGTTTAAAAAACATTTGGATAGATACAGGAATAAGAAAGTTTTGGAGGGATATGGGCCAAGAGCAGGAAATTGAGTCTAGTTCAGTTTGGGATTATGTTTGGTATGGCCTGCTTGGATTGAAGAAACTGTTTCTGTGCTGTATGACACTATGATTCTCTGATTCTAAGTGGTGATGGTTTCAGAGTCAGACTACATTACTTTCTGATCATTAAATACTCAGTACAGTGAACAAACAGAAGTGGTTATTTTTGGTTGACTTATTTCTGAAGATATTATAAATCATGCAGGTTATTGTGTTCATAGTACCTGAATTTCTGATCATCCAGAGGTATCGACCATTTAACTATCTGGCATCTTAGTCCAGTTTAATTTTATGTCAACATTCAATCAAATTCAAAATGTGGTCAGCAATTTCAGTCAAGTCTAAAAGATTTTACTCCAAGTGTATCCACAAGCATAGCATGACATACCTGTGAAGATATTCTGGGACAGTGACAGTTAAATAAAAGTAAGTTGTAGTTGCACAGTCTGTGACATTCAGGATTGAAGGTTGAGTTGTTTGTACTATCTCAATGTGCCTGAAGGAAACACTATGCTAATATCAAACTCTGATCATGTTTATCACCTTAGACTCGTGGTTAATGGAAACGTACTTCCGCTAATTAAACCACCTTTGGAAACATTCCAATTGGCTTTTGAATCCACTGTTTGAAGTTACATTATTTAGAATTTGGACTTCACAGCCAATTTATCTTTTTTGTTCATGAGTGCAGTTGAAAATTATGATCTGAAAATAAAATATAAGTAACATGTCAGTAGGTTGCATTCGGTATGCAGCCTAAAAGTACATTTAGTCATTTGCTGGAACAGTTCAGAACATTTTGTTTGCTATCCTGTGTTTCTAGGCCTAATCAATCATATTCAGAGATAATAAGAAATGCTGAAGTTGTTAAACATATGCCTTGTTATTTAAAATGAGAGTGATAGGAACTTCAGAAATGGCTTAAAATGAAAAACAAAATGCTACAATGGATAAACCTCAAAGCTATGTGTTGTCTTTGTTTTTACATTCCATGTTGGATGTTGCATAGAATCCTTACAATGTGGAAGCAGGCTTTTTTACCCATTGAGTCTACACTGATTCTTCGAAGAGTATCTGATACACGCACGCACACACACACACACACACACACACTTTGGCCAGTGACCTATAACCCTGTATTTCCCCCTGGCTAATCCACCTGCCTTTTTTGTCTGTAATAAATTTCCCAATGAAAGCTGGTGATATATTCAATGTCCATGACTCACTGCGAGAGTTATAGAAATTCCTAGAAGAAAATCACAGGGCACAAGACTGATGTTGGAGAACGTCTTTTCCATGTAAAACCTAACGGAGCTGTACTCAGAAGGGGCAGAATCACAGGCAGGAAATTCAAAAGTATTTGGTATAAAATTTAAAGAGATAACCCACATGTGAGCTGCCATTCCTTAAAGATGTATGAAAGTCCCTAAGGGGATAATGCACAGCCAAAATAAAAAGACAAATAAAGAAAAGTAGGTGATGGGCAAAAGGTAAAAAACTGGAGAGACAATCCAGTTTTCTTTGTTCCCAGATTCTGTCGTTGAGATGATCCTTACAATTTTTTCTGTGGGCCAGAATGTCACTTCAGTAATCATTATTCAGAGTTCCAAACTATTTGGTTACCTGAGAACTAATCCAATGGTTTATGGCAGGTAAAAGATCTCTGTCCTTGATATCTGGTCACTAGTTCACAGACCGGTCCATTTTTTATTGACAACAAAAGCTGTATCTGTACACTGCTTTGACTGTAAATCATCTGCAACATCCCTTCAACCATTGTTTGTTAAAAAGGTTGTTTACATAATGCCTGAAATGATTATCAGATTATGTGCTTTTCAAAACTGAAGTCAACCTTTCACTGTCAGTCCACAGTTTTTAAAACATAAAATAAAAAAGACATAGTCTTTTCAAATGATGTTAGGAGAAAATCTTTAAGTTATCACACATAGATCAATTGAGTTGGATGTGGTCCGGCTATTGTGACAACATTGTTAAGAAGTCATTGGAGATCCAGCACATTGTCATGGTCAATTGAAACAGATTATATGATGGTGAGTTCTTGAAAGCAACTTAATGCCAGATCACTTGACATGTGGACAGTTCTTTAAGCAGTTTGCATTACCTCTTGCTTGTTGCAGGAGCTGGCACCATATCTAAAAGCTAGACAGCCCTCTGTTGGAGTTAGAAATCATCTTCTACGTTTTTTTTTAACAAAGCCCTGCTGTTTCAATTTCTGCATCCACAACCTGTCTTACTCCAACACAAAAAGAAGTTCCACATTCTACGGAAAACACAGATCAATCGGTGACATTAATAGTTTCAACAGAGCTCTGAGCTGTCACAATCCACACGCTGTATCACCTGCAGCATTGGATAGTATGTGTGATTTCCATGTTGTCTTTATCAGCAGACTGGAATGAAGGGCTCCTACCTGAAATGTCGATTTTCCTGCTCCTCGGATGCTGCCTGACCTGCTGTGCATTTCCAGCACCACTCTAATCTCGACTCTAATCTCCAGCATCTGCAGTCCTCACTTTTGCCTAGTTGATTTTACCCTTACTGCGAATCCTCTTGCAAGGATGCCTACCTTGAAGAAGTTCTCCTCATCTCTCTACAATAAATACTATACCAGTGATGCAATGTAGCATCCAATTGAATCCAATGGTATTTGTATACCTAATCATTTAAAGCTGCTTTAATAGAAGCTTATGAATACTATGTATAAGAATAACACAGACAAATAACTTTCTACTCAGCTGACTCATTGGGAGTAGGTATACCAGCTCATCATGGGCAATGTGAATTCAGAGTTGACCTGCATGTTGACATGGTGCCACTCATAAGTTTTCCAGGCAGGAGGTCAATTGATTTGGGAGACAGTGAAGGCTGTACAATCTGTGCTAGGGTGTAGGCTGTTAGGATGCACAATCCTGGCAAGGGGTGTGGAAAGGGATTAATCAATGGAGGAAAGACAAGGTGTAAAATGGAAGGGAAAAGGTGTTAATTGAAGGGTCAACGTGGTCAGAGGAACATCTGCAAGGAAATGAACTGCTTGTGCTGTTGGTCCCAAGAGGTAAATGTTGGATAGGGAGGAACAGGAGGCCTCATGGTGGAGTTGGAGATATTGGAGCCATTCTAGGCATGCAGATTCCTCACAGAGGCAGATAGATCCAGGAGGGCCATAAAGGGATGGGCCTTCTGAATTAGCCAAAGCTGCCTTAGCTTTCAGGTTTCCAAAGGTTTGACACGTGCTCATCTTTCAGTTTTGGTTAAAGTTGGACCAAGGTTGGATATGTGTTTGGATCTGCTTTCAAACTGTAACCTTTCAATCAAGTTTGCAAATTCTCCATGTGTCTGTATGGATTTCCTCCGGGTGCTCTGGTTTCCTCCCACAGTCCAAAAATGTGCGGGTTAGGTGAATTGGCCATGCTAAATTGCCCGTAGTGTTGGGTGAAGGGGTAAATGTAAGGGAATGGGTCTGGGTGGGTTGCGCTTCGGCTGGTCGGTGTGGACTTGTTGGGCCTTCGGCCTGTTTCTGCACTGTAAGTAATCTAATAAAACCAAGTTCATTTTGTTTTTATTTAAAATTTCCTACATCGTATTGAAGTGCAGAATAAGAAAAGAAATGAGAATAAGAAAAAATACCTTGAAGAGTCAAATGCGTATTGGGTAGATTATCTGCCCTCACCTATTTTACACCTCAGCCAAACTTGTCTTTTATCCCGACTGAGATTTAGAGTTAGGAGAGTATGTTAAAGAAAATTAAATGATCTGGCGGAAATTTGATTTTGATAGGAGAAGATATTAAGATGTTTGAAGGATTGTGGTCAGACCAATAGAGACCAAGCTTGGTATTAGCTTAATACCAAGACCAGCTGAAAATTAATTCCTGGAGTGAGGCCATTATTAACTGAAATTCTTGGACCAAATCCATCAGCAAACCAAATTCCCAAAGTAGAAAATCTAAGTAAAGACCCACTGTAGCATCATTGAAATGAATTATAGACATTGAGCCACTAATCCAATTATTTAAAATTTTGCACTTGCCAAAATTGTAACTTCCTGAATTTTGGGGAATATCTTCGAATCAATATTTGCTTCAATATTTCTAGGCAATCATTATAAAGGGAATGTTATGGTTACCTCATTAGCACTTTGCTGACACAGTTCAGGCAACCATGCAATTCATGTCATCTCATTGATATGCCACCCAGCCATCCACCCATCACTAGTCCAAAGTATAATCTTCTGGATTTGACTTGCATTTCATTCCTTTAAGTTCAATGATTGTGTTATATTCCTTTCAATTTAATGAAAGCAAGAGAGGAAAAGCAAACAATTATAGACCAAGTTTAACACCTGCTATTTGGAAATTGCTAGAGTCTATAATTAAGAAAAAGGTGACTTTTTCTGTTGATCAGAGGCAACTGGCAAGGATTTGTAAATGACGGCTTCTACTTGATTAACCTATCGAATGTTCTGAAGAAGAGATTAACATGATGGACAAGGGAATCCTTATGGATATTATTTTTGTTGACTTCTTAACGTATTTGATAAAGTCCTTCAAAAGAGATTGTTAGCTAAAACTCAAGCTCAAGGAAGTGAAAGCAAATTATTGACTTGGTTAAGAAACAGACTGAGCTGGGACAGAGAGTAGAAATCATAGTCAGATGCTATAACAGGCAGGATAAGACAAGAAAAAACAATTTCCCATTGGTTGGAGAGTCAAGGACCAGGGGACATAGTCTAAAATGTAGAGCCAGAACTTCCAGGTTTGAAATTAGGAGACATTTCATTGTACAACATGTACTAGAAGATTAGAACTTTTTCCTCAATGAGAATTTATGTTAGGTTAATAATTAATCTTAAATCTGTGATTGACAGGTGTATGTTATGACAAAAATGTTTGGTAAATATGACATTGAGTCACAGATCAACCATTATTTCATTGAAGAGCAGAACAGAATGAGGGACAAAATGGCCTATTTCCAACCTATGTTTTGCAACTCTACTTTAGGAACAGGAGGACGGTCGTTTCTGTAAATGTTGCAGAGTGCATCAGCAAGGATTACTGATGGATAAGAAAAGCAAAAGTTGGAAATCTAGTTTGGAGATTTCATTATACAAACATTGGGTGTGCTTTACTACATTCCTGGCTTTGCTATTTTTACACAGGCATTACCCACTAAAAATAAATAGGTTAACACCTTAATTAAAATAGTTATTAGCACATTAAGGGATTGAAGTTGGATAGCTGCCGAAAACAGCATGGGGATTGCAATATGCAATTAACCCATACCTGTTCATTACATTGCAAATAATGTTACATTGGTGCTGCCTGCTGTTTTACATGATTGTGGCTTGCAGCCAGTACTCCCCACATTGTCCATTGACTGAAAGCATCAGCGGGGGACTGGCTGCTCCTACGTAAAGGCAGCCCACTCATCTTAAAGGGGATGTGTTTGGTACAGGGCAGAGTCCTTTGTGAGCTTAAGCTACATTGTAATTATTTAGAAGTTTGGATGATTCCGTGAATAAGTCAAGGATAAAAAGAAGTCTTAAAAAGCCAAAGAGCAGAAGAAATAATCCGATAGCTAGTTTAAAAGTTCTCAAATATTGTTTAAAGGAGACAGAAAGTCAAAGGTTTTCATTTGCATTAATCGGAACTGACACACAGAATTCTGGATCATAATAAAGCAAACCTTGACAGAGAAAATCAAAATATGCTGCATGCAAAGATGATACTGATTGATTGGCCATCATTGGCAATTATATTTTGCAGGGACAGTTAACAGGAATTCTCAGACCAGGAAGATAGTCTCTGATTGGGCAGGATGCTGCCAAGGGAGTAATGTAGGCATTGGCAGTCTCCATGACTCAATTTTCCCAATGAAAAAAATGCAATGCATATACAAATCCCTTTTCCTTAAACAGGAATAAAACTTCAACAGGGTCATATGTGTTAATGTAGCACACGTTTATAGTATCTAGCACAAATAAATGCGTCACACTGTGAGCATGACTGATAGTTTTGAAGTGGTTGCCAGTGTAATTCTTAGCACAATCCAGATTATTTAATAAATGTTGAACAATAGCAGACGCACATCTAATGTTGGACATTGTGTTCTAAGGCGCGCAGACATGAACTGGTTAAATATAAGCAGGATTCTGTCACTGAAAATATCAACAGGACATTTTGTTTGATGTGGTGGGCGTACCTGGTCTATCACACTAGCAATGAAACTCTTATCACATATTTCATTATTCATTTTTATGGTGGACAAAATATCTTTTTGACTTGGTGACAGCATCCTGTTAGGGTAGAAATCTACTTGTGTGTTTGCTGCAAAGGAGCAATGTGAAACTGCTAGCTTCACTTGTTGTTCAAACTTTTTGATACATCTCCCATCATGAATAGGCCTACGGCACTACTTCTGGGTCTGAATGGCATCCAGTTTGCCTCGGGTTACCCTGGAAGGCAAAGGTGTCTCAAAATTTCAACAACAGAAGCCATCTGTCATATACTGCTACTTTGCAGTAAACACACAAATGGATTTCTACACTAAATAGGATACTGTCATCAAGCCAAACAGACATTTTGTCAACCATACAAATGAATAAAGTAATTTATATGTTTCAGTGCCATGTTAGTGCTGAAATAAAGCAGCACTTTGAGAGAGTATACATGGGTTTCCAAAAATAATACTTGGATTTCAGGGATTAAGTTATGAGGAGAGATTATACAAATTAGATCTGTTTTCTCCAAAGTTTAGAAGGTTAAGGCGTAATCTGACCAAAGTCTTCAAAATGTTAACAAGACAGGGTAGCTCAAGACACACTATTTCCATTGGTCGGGGATTCTAGCACTATTGGGCATAGCCTGAGAATTAGGCTCAGGTCGTTTAAAAGAGATGTTATGAAGCAATTCTATACAAAAAAGGTGGTAGAGGTATGGAACTCTTTTCCAAAAACAGGAGTGAATGCTGGATCAGTTGGCGACTTTTGTTAAGCAAAGGTATTGAGGTCAAAATCTCAGTGAATGGCAGAACTGACTTGAGGGGCTGAATGGACCACTTCTGTTCCAAGTTCCTAGGTTGACCTTGAGCATGGAGTTCAGTGGTTGGAAAGAAACAATTTCAGAACAAAATGGGTCATGTACAGAAGGGCAAGAAGATCTCTGTTCCCAAGTTGCGCTGAATGTCACAGGATTGAAAGTGGAGCTGAAAACAGGACTTGGCCAACCCTCTTTGGTCTACTTGGACGCAAGAATGGCCAGACAGAAGGAAGTATTGTATAGAAACAAGCAAAAACAGAAGTCTATATGAAATGAGGACACAAGCAGATTTTTAAGCTGAAGAAATATATTTAAAGAACAAATGATCTTTGTAGGTCTCAATCATAAGAGTGAACATGAAGTTGGCATGGTAGCTCAGTAGTTTGCACTGCAGCCTCATAGCACCAGTGACCTGGGTTCAATTCCAGCCTCAGGTAACAGTCTGTGTGGAGTTTGCACATTCTTCTTGTGTCTGCGTGGGTTTCCTCTGGATGCTCTGGTTTTCTCCCACATACCAAAAAATATGCAGGTCAGGTGGATTGGCAGTGCTAAATTGTCCATAGTGTTAGGTGCATTAGTCAGAGGGAGATGGGTCTGGATGGGTTGCTCTTTGGAGGTTATTGTGGACTTGTTGGGCCGAAGGGCCTGTTTCCACACTGTAGGGAATCTAATCTAAAAAAAGGATTGATAATATATCTCAACTTTGCTGCAGTTAAATATTTGAGTTAACTAAGAAGACTAGGAAGCGCTATCCAATGATACCTGTACTAATTACAGATAGGGTAATAAGTGATTAGAGTATATGAATGGGATTAATGTAAAAAACTTCTAAAAATATTTTAAAACATGTGGATTTTATTATTCTTTCAAAATCCACAAATCTGATAGTCAACAAATAGATCATTTCTCTTTCGGACCGACTAAGTTCTTTTCAGCAGTGTTAATATGGATTTAGTAATAAAAATATTATATCATATTCAACAAAGTACAACTTTTTCAAAGCTTTTTAGTGCAAGGCTTAAGAACAGAAAATTGGAAATTTTCACCATTTCTAATTGATTACATTTAAGAGAATCTCAACAACACACCCACCTGGAGAAGTTCTGAATTTCTGACAGCAGCTTCTGGATTTTAACTGAAGTTTAACTGCACATGTACAAACTCCAGAACTTGCTTTTAGTTTCTCTGAAGTAATTAACAATGGCAAAGCTAACAATTTTGCTGTCATTATAATTGCCAAATCTGGACCAATGCTGAATCCTGTAACTTTTCTCTGGTAATTCACATTTGACAAAATCGCAAGACCCTTTAGGGTTGAAAATCAATGTTCAGTTAACACCACCAAATTTCAGCTGGTATAAATCATAGCATTTGTCAATGTTTTTGCTATTGTTCACAAATTACTTGGTTGCATTGTTCAAGGCCTTAATAATTCTGAATAATCTGTGCATTAACCAGAAAGATCAAGTAAACAACCACATCCCGGATACAAAGTGCCTATTTGCATTTTTCTTGCATGACTCATTAAAGAACAGACACTGGTATTTCATTCACTGAGCTACCTTTTAATTAACTTATATCATTGAATGAGGGATTCTGAACCATCTTGACAGATAAACTGTTGGGCTGACATTTATAGATATTGAAGTTTGCCACTTGAAGTTGAAGGCAATTTTACTGACAGGATGGTGTTTCTTAGCTTTATGTAGCATGTACTGAAACCATTTAATCTTCCCAGGAAATGGCTACAGGCTTCTCTGTTTTCTTCTCAATCCTTCTATTCACGAATTTCTCTGCACCCTCTGAAAGGCCTTGACATTCTTTTTAAATTAGCATATCCAAGGCTAGACATAATGGGCTTAATTTTCCTGTGTGCATTGGGACCATTTATAGCCAATTAGGGATGGTGGGTGGCATACGGATGAAAGAGAGTCAATCAGAGAGGCTGACCCAACGATTGATTAACAGCCCCACTGCAAGAGGTAAGTGAGGTTCAGTCCGTTGGGGAACAAAAGGGCACCACAAATTAGAAATACTCACCTAATGGTCCACCAAGTGTCAGAACTGTCAGGGGCATCAGATTGCAGAGGAAATGGCTGCAGATGAGTGTATTTGCTTTAGACGTGGTGCATATTATACTGCTCCTTTATATATGAATGTGCAAAATCATATGATGGCACACAGAACTCCCACTGTGAAGTTGTGTCTGATATTTGATATATTATTGGGGACCTAACAGACCTAACAAATATATCATTTGCAAAGATTCATTGAAATACTAAAATAAGGGCTAATGCACACTTTAGTATGTTAATTAACTACATATTGCTGTTGGCAGGAGAAGCTACCTCAAAGAAAAACAAACAAACAAGTGACCGCATTGGAGAGCTATCATTCCTCCATCCCACTCCAAAGATCTCTCCATATAGCTAGGAAATTTCAGCAAGAAATATGAAATTGTGATGTGCTGGTTTTCTGAATGATAAGGACGACAGCTTTGTTCGTTGATACATGTGTTTCCATGAAGTCAGAGAGGTGTGCAAAAGTGAAATGTATTTGAGAACAAGAGGATAAAGTCTCAGAGACTTTTAGGTGTACAGCATAGAAAAGGGCCCTTCAGCCCATCAGGTCTCTGCTAAGTCAGTCAAAAACAAACCACCTAACTATTCCATGATCTGGGTATGTGTTCCCCTGGGAACAGTGTTCTTGTTCCAACATTACAATGGTAGTTGCTGGTGCAACTCAAGATGCACCATTGTGTGCAGAAGCGGCCTATAAGTGGATTGGGAATGTGCCATGATGGTTCTTGGATGATGCCATACGTTAAATGCCAATATCCATGGACGCGGGTTGCTTGTGGCATGTGCTGTTGGATTGTGCCCTGAAAGTTGGTGCCTGATATCCAATGTGGAGGTTATTCAGAGCAAGCAGCGAGTTGAAACTGCCAAATGCTTGCTCTGGTATGCTTGCCTGGCATGGGAAAAATGGGAAACTAAATACTAATGAGGTGAATTGGGCTGTTAACAAGACAGTTAACAAGCAATAATCACTGTTAACTAAGAACTTGTCACTGCCTAGTAAGGATTTTGCAATGACACTTGTGAAAAACATTAACGATGGCACAAGTTGCTCCCGATGTTGAGATAAGATTTACTGCACTTGTCTGCCACATATTGAACAATGCTGAAGATTAATTTCGCTCTTGTGTTTAGAAAATCTTTCATTGTTTCCCTCATATCGGTTTCCAATATTGACCATTTTAATTTCCTCACCTACATCCTCTCTATATTTTCTATACTACTGGAATATCTTTAATGAGCCTTAGTTTTTTTTATCAGCCATCTTTTTGTATGTTATTGTAAATTCTCTATTCATTCCCTGGCCTCTGCTTTTTGCTGCATTCCTTTTACTGCTTTCTAATAACAACCTGGAATTAATTGAACATACCTTTACTGCTTGCGAAGTTTTTTATGCTAATCAACTTTTGTTTGAAAGTTTCTCCTTACTTGTTTTATCTGCCAATTTTCTTCCTAATTCATATGGATAAGTTCCATTTTTATGTTATTAAAACAAACTTTTCTTCCAGTCAAGTCAGTGTGTCTTTGAATTAACATTTTCATTTTCAATTTTTGTATTGAGCCTAATTATTTTAATGTCTCTGCAATCAGATGTTCCTTTTTGGCGAGTTAAAGTCACATACTTTCTAGCCAAGATGTTTCTTCATACTTGTGAATCGGTCTGCATATCTTTTTCTGTTTCTCATTTCTAGTATTTGGCATACTACCTTTTAATACAACACCATAATGGTCTCCTTTCCATTTCTCAATAGTCGAGTGCTGCAGTGGAATCTTTGATTAATACTGTTCCTGCCCTCTATCGTTTTCAAATCTATCATTTCAAAATAACTTGCAACTGGGTATGTAACTCTCTCACATCCAACTTCAGTCTAAATCACAAATTGATTAATGCAATTACATAATTTCCTAATAACAATCTGGAATTGATTGAACATGCCTGTCTGCTTGTCAATCTTACTCTTTTTAAATCAATTTTCCTCCTGGTCTGTTTTTTATACTTTGAGTGTTCTCTTTCTATCAACATTCCTTGCCCTTTATGATTTCCTCAGTGTTTTCTTGCCTTCATTTTTTACTGTTTCTCTCAACACTCATTGTAACCCTCCCCGACATCATGTTGCTGTCCTGTTCACAATAATGTGGAGGCGCCAGTGTTGGACTGGGGTGGACAAATTTAAAAATCTCACAACACCAGGTTATAATCCAACAGGTTTATTTGGAAGTGGGGCAGTAGCTAGTGGGGCAGGACCATAAGGCATAGAATTTATCACAAAAAATCATAGTGTCATTCAACTGATACCATGTATTGAACAAACCTAGATTGCCGTTAAGTATTTCATCTTTTAGAATGGGTTGCAGGTTTTGGTTCATTAACATGTAAATCCCAGAACTTCTGTCAAGTCACATTCCCGAGATAACTTAAGGTTTTATATTAAAAAAAAGTGACATCTCAGCTCAGACAATGTATTAAAAGTGTGAGTTTGGAGTCTGTATGCATTCCAATCTTGAGTGAGACAGGTTCTATTTCCAAAGTAGGAATTTAAAAAATGTCACATGGATTGGCTGCCTGCAGATTGTGTACTTTTTGAACAAAATAATATGTATCTGCAATTATAATCCTGCAAATGCAAATACACCCTATAGACTTATATGAGTGTGTGTGCATGTGAGGGAGAGGGAGTGTGTGTGTGTGTGCATGGGTGACCGTGTGAGAGCATGCATGTGCATGTGAATGTGTGTGTGAGTGTGACGGAGTATAAGCCTGTAAGAGAGTGCGCATGTGGGTGAGAGTGTAGGGGATGCATGTGTGGGTGTCTGAAAAGCAGAGCGTGTATGAGAGAGGAATTGCGTGAGTGTGTAAGTATGTAAAGGTGTGTGTGACTGTGTGTGAGAGAGTTTATAGTGCAGTGGGGTCACCTGTAGTGTGACATGAACCCAAGGTCTCAGTTAAGGCCACTCTCATGAGTACCGAACCTGGCCTCTGCTCAGCCACTCTGCGTTGTTGCCTATCCTTAAGTACACCGAAGAGGACAGTCACCCGAAAATCCAAAGCCTGAATGTCCCTGATGCTGAAGTGTTCTCTGATTGGGAGGGAACATCCTTGTCTGGCAATTGTTGCACAGTGTCCATTCGATTGTTGTCATAGCATCTGCTTTGACTCTCCAACGTACCATGCCTCAGGGCATCCTTGCTGCAGCATATAGGATGGATAACGTTGGTCGAGCCACATGAGTACCTGCCACGTTCATTGTGGCCCCACATGTAATGGTATTATCCGTGTCAACACTCTGACACGTCTTACAATGGTTGCCAAGACAGGATTATATGGTGTTGTGGTCAATGTTGTCCTGAAGGCTGGGCAATTTGCTGCAACCAATGGTCTGTTTAAGGTTTAGTGGTTGTTTAAAGGCGAGAAATGGAGGCGTAGGGAAGGTCTTAGTGAGGAGATCATCCTTATCGATAATGTGTTGCAGGCTGCGAAGAACATGGCATAGTTTCTCCACTCCCAGGAAGTACTGGACAATGAAGGGTACCCTGTCGGTTGCAGCTTGTGTTTGTCTCCTGAGGAGGTCATTACAGTTTCTCACTGTGGCATGTCGGAACTGGCGATCAATGAGTTGAGCATCGTATTCTGTTCTAATGAGGGCGTCCTTCGGCACCTTCAGGTGAAGTTGCATTTATAGAATTGTATTTTCAGATGCATTCTATTTTGTTTGAAATGCACACAATCTTTAGGCACTCAATTTTTTTATAATCCATGTGACATTTTATAAACTCCTACTTTGGAAATAGAACCAGTCTGACTCAAGATTGGGATACCGATAGACTCTAACCTTACACCTTTAATGCACTATCTGAGCTGAAATGTTACCTTTTTTTATAAAACCTTAAGTTATCTCGAGAATGTGACTTGAAAGAATTTCTGGGATTTACATATTAATGAATCGATACCTGCAACCCATTCTAAAAGATGGAAGACTTAAAAGCAGTCGAGGTTTGTTCAATATATCATATCTGTTGCATAACACTATGAACTTTTGCTATAAATCTGTGTCTTTTAATCCTGCCCCATTAGTTAGCTGATGAAGGAACAGCGCTCCAAAAGCTGGTACTTCCAAATAAACCCGTTGGACTATAACCTGGTGTTGTGTGATTTTTAACTCTGTTCGCAATACTGTGACTTCTAATTATGGTGGAAAAAGTGTTTCAACCATTTAAAATCAGATTGTGATTTGAAGACTTTAAAGTTAGATTTATTCATTGAGTATAAAATTTGAAGACCCTTCTATTAAGTTATATGATTACAGCTTTCAATGCCATTTAATACACATTATAAGCATGATATGGATGATCAAATTTACATTCCCATCATATGATTTTTTATATCTATGACCTTTCATGGAGTAAAATGCTTTTGTAAACTGGGGGAAACATGGACTCAGTATGCTAGCTCTGGTGTCTTGATGATAGGTGAGGGCAAGGTTTGGGAGAACCCTGTGCAATAAACAAAACTGTCTACACTGAAATTGCTGTTCTAGCTAACTACATCAAAACCAAGCAATTGAGTCAGTGTCAGGGAATTTGTAACTCTTGTTTAATTTAGTTAAAAATCACACAACACCAGGTTATAGTCCAACACGTTTAAATGGAAGCACACTAGCTTTCGGAGCGACGCTCCTTCATCAGGTAAAGGAGTTGCACTCTGAAAGCTAGGTTGCTTCCAATCAAACCTGTTGGACTATAACCTGGTGTTGTGTGATTTTTAACTTTGTGCACCCCAGTCCAACACCGGCATCTCCAAATCTTGTTTAATTTACATATGCATGATAATCTCTTGTAATCAGGACATGAAATGCTTGCTTGCCAGTCAGCCAATTTGGGAAGACAATGGACACAGAAAATACACACTTATTTATATTTCAATGGCTAATTTTTGAGCAATAGAGAGAAAGAAAACTGAGTTTGTGAAAATGAGAGTTGGAACTCTTTCTCTTCCTAATTGTTTTTCTTAACATTTTGAAATGTAATGCCTAGTGATATGGCAAATTTGAAAAATAACCATTCACTGAGAATGCAAAGATGTCTACAGATTAATTATCACTGAGGACACTAATCAACAATAAACCAACAGTAATCTTGGGTTAAAAACTAACCTGAAAGGATCTAAGGACTATTTAGCTGTGTAACATTTGTTCATGTCTGTACCAGACTCTCCATTTTTAAATTCCTAGCCAGTTTTTGATGTTTCGTTTTTGTTTCAGGGTTGGGAGGTAATAAAATTCCACTTGCTTTCACCAAACAACTATCTTTTAGTTGGAGTGTAAAAGCTGAATGCTGGAAAAATGAAAATACTTGCTGTGTCCAATTGAAAGGGAATTGTAAATTGAGGAGCTGTTACCCCCTCATTACCTGGTTGTAACACAGGTTAGATTTAGTTTTGAAAAATGTATTGAACTGCTGCTTAAAAAGTGACTTTAAAAATCACAGTATTGCCTTAACAGCATGATTATAAACAATTCATTGATTTACCCCAATAATATGGAACTAATTTAGTCTCTCAAAGTCACATAATGTTTGCAATAAATATTATGTGTAGAGGTAACATTTAATTTTGAAATAACGATACATTATTTTTTGTATAGATGACCCAAAGGATTTCAAAGTAATTGTCATTTGGCTTTAGATCAAACTATTAAATCTGGTTTACTGGAATTCCAATTGTCATTTGATTTCTGCATAACTTAAGACAATTTAATAGTTTTCTTGTCTTTGCTAGTAGCGAACCTCATTATATTTCCAAAATAACGATTTTTGCTGCACAACCCATTCTTCCCTACAGTGTCCCCATAATGTTACACCTCACTGCTTTATGGTGCTCTGATCAGTGTCTCTGTACTGACATACAGATGCTCTAAGCAATTGAAAATTTCATTTAGAATTCCGTTGGTCAATTCAATGTTTTATTTGGTATAAGTATAAATTTTTACGGAATAAATTGTACTTGTTTAACTTGATACAGCCCACCCAAAATATTGGCACCCTCACAACAGATACTCGACAAGTATTACGACATTTCTCTGGGACCCTTGATTCTGATGTTTGTAGGACAGTACCAGTTAGTGTAATTGCAATACCATTTTTATTGATATTTTTATTGATGTACTTCAAGAGAAATATGTCTTGGTGAAACAAATTACAATCTCTAGGGAAGTGTACCTAGCGAATTATTAGAACTAAAATCTGACAAGTCACTCACCTTGTTGGACTTTGGTCTTTAAAGAAATAGCTACTGAGATAGTACATGCATTGGCTTTTGTCTTCCAAAATTGCTTAAACTCTGCAAAGATCCTATCACATTGGAAAAGCAAAATTTCTTCTCAAAGAGGATTGAGAATCTTTGGAACAGTGCCTCAGAGAGGGTGGAAGCAGAGTCATTAAAGCTTTTGAAACTAGAGGTAATTAAACTTGTGATTAACAAAGGAGTCAAAGATTATCTGGCATAGGTTGGAAAGTGGAATTGAAGCTGCAGTCAGGTTTACTCAAGAAAGGAGGAAGGCAGAAAGTGTGAACTTACAGGTCAGGCAGCTTAACATCTCTAACTGGGAAAATGCTGGAACCTATTAAAAAGGAGGTGATAGTGGTCACTTAAAAATGTCAGTGCAATCAGGGTTAATGAACATGCTTTTGGAATGCTAATTGGAATTATTTCAGCAAATAACAAGCAATGTGGATAAAGGGGTGCTGGCCAATGTGCTGTACTTATATGTTGAGAAGGCATTTGACAAGGTGTAACATAAAAGGGTGTATAGTCTATATTTCTTTTTCTGTATTTTGATTGAGGACTGAAATGAGAAGAGGATGGTATTAAAACCCAAGTATTATTGAAGAGTCTTTGTACTTTTTAAAAGCAAGTAACCTGATACTCATTTCAGGGAGGAGTTGGTGTCATGATAATGTCACTGATCTAGTAATCCAGGATCCAACATTAATGTTCTGGGACATGAACTCATATGCCACCATGGCAGATGGTGAAATCTGAATTTAAAAAAACAATAAAGATAATCTGGAAAAACAATGGAGACCATGTGTCCATTACCAACTGTCACAAAATCCAGCTGGTTCACTAATGTCCTTAGAGACGATCATCCTTATTGTCTGGTCCACGTGTTAGTTGACTATTAATTGCCTTCTAGACAATTAGGAATGGGCAATAAATGCTGACATAAACAGCACAATCGACAAGCTGTGAGCAATCTTCTAAAACAGTGCTGTTACACAGCTGCTTGTTCGAACAGTAGTAGAAGCTTAGCTTCTAGATGAGCTGGAGCCAAGAGATGTGTACAACTGGAACACTAGTCTGTCACTAGTGACTAGTTATCAATGACAAAGGCCTTCTGCCTACAACAACGAGGTGGGCTCCCAAGCAGCTAAACGGCTTGGGGATGTGAATAGTTGGGAGAAATCAATGGATCACTTCAAGAAAAAAAAACTTTCTCTTCCTTTTCTTTGTAGTGAAAAATTAACCTTAATTCTGAGGAAATCCAGTGTATTTTGCTCTCAATGGTTACTGTAAGCTGTGGTCTTAACCAGTAAATTAGAAACTCTCTAAATGTCAACCAGCAACCCTGTACCTCCTACAAGCAAGTAAAGGTATCAGGAGAAAGAGAATCAAGGAACAGCATGTTCTGACACACCAAAAGACCATCTTAGTTAACCACATGGAAGGGAGTAATGAACTGTCTTCCCTGTCTTTCCCACTGCCCGTTACACCCATGATTTTTTTTAAACTATCTATGTCTATGTCTGCTTGTCTGTGCCTGTGTATAAAGGATTTACAAGAGGACTGGAGTTTTAACAAACAATGTCAAATGTAGACAGTTCATAATTGTTTATCTGTAATGGGGCTTATTTTCAGCACACTACTCCAGTGAATTGTAACAAAGTTATTACACAAAATAAGAAATGATGATGTGGTGGGGAGACATATTAGGAAGACACAGGATTGATTAGACAGCAGGAAATCTAAATATAAAACATACATAAACGGGCCATTGTGAAATGGCAAGACGTAGTGAGTGGAATGTCACAGGAATCAAAGCCCCCAACTTTTTCAATGTTTGGATGAAGTGACTGAAAATTTGCTTGCTAATTTGCTGATGACACAAAGATAGGTAGGAAAGCAAGTTGTGAAGGACAACTGTGAAGAGAGTTTGCCATTAGATATAGATAAAATAGTGGAGTTTAATACAGGAAAATGTGATTTTTTTCACTTTGAGAGGAAGAATCGAAAGGCAGCGTTTTAATTAAATGGAGTGAGGTTCAGAATTCTGAGATATGGAGGAATCCATGTGTCTTTGTAAGTGAGTTACAAACTGTTCATATACGGATATTGCAAGTTTAAGACAAATAGAGGGTTCTCATTTATTGGAAGAAGAAATTGAATATAAAAGAAGGGATGTTTTGCAAGAGATTTGTACAGGGCATTGGTCAGATCACATGTGGAGTACATTATACAGTTTGATCTCCTTATTTAAGAAAGGATATAAATGTATTAGAAGCAGTATTAGAAGCAGTTCAGAGAAGGTTCACTTGACTGATTCCAGGAATTTGGAGGATTATCTTATAAATGATTGAACATGTCAGCCTTTAACCATTGGAGTTTAGTAGGATAAGACACAGTCTTACTGAGAGGACTTGAAAGGTGCATGCTGAAAGATTGGATGGTTCCTCTTGTGGAAGGGACGAGAACCAGGGCATAAACTACAATATGTTTAAAAATGAAGAGTCACCCATTTACAATGGAGTTGTGGAGAATTTCTTCTGTCAGAGCATTGATAGCCTTTGGAACAGGGCCTTGGAGAGGGGTGGAAGCAGAGTCATTAAACCTTGTCAAAGCAGCGATAGATAAATGTATGATTAAAGGAGACAAAGGAAAATCTGGTGTAGGTTGGAAAGTGCAATTGTAGCTGCAATCAAATAAAACATGACTTTATTAACTGGTGGACAAGCTTAAGGGCCAAATGGCCTCTTCCTGCTCATAATTCATACATTTATAAATACAGAAAACTGCTTGTATGTATACAGAAATATTACTACCTGGCAACACCCTCCCATAGACCGAGTTCAGAAGTCATTCTGTTGCAGTATTGCTTCGCTGTAGAGGTTACTTGATCGCTATTTCACAATATTTTTAATGAGACAGCATGAAATGTAACATTTAGACTACAACAGATGACCAAGAACCACTCATGATGATAATGTAAACAATCAAGAATGAAACTTATAGGAACTTACTCTTTACTGATTTTACAAGCATTATCCCTTGTTCCATGGCAACGGAAGAATAATGTTCCATTTTATTCAATATGCATTTTTAGTTGGGCAGTTTCTTCAGAATTCGCAAAAAGTAGCTCTTCGGAAGCATATGCAAAAAGAAGCACTCCAGAGGAAAGAATGCAAGTTTGGTTCTCAAATAGTCATAAATTATTAACTATGATATTAAATATCCCCTGCTGAGTACTACATCAAGACAGCAGACAAAAGGCCACACATTCTAATCTGTTCCTCAATTACACATCTCTTGCACTTTGCCTTTTGGCAACATCTTCAAGACCTGTGGACCTGAGAAAGAGAAACCAATCCCAGTTTAATTACCCCTTCCTGTGCACTACTGCATATTTTTGCAACAAAAATCTGGCAAGTGTTCACCTGTCTTTCGGCACTAAACTTCAAGTTTAATTTATGCAAGTACAGTTAGTTCTGCTATAACACTCATTTAGATTAGAGGCACAATAAGTCCACACTGACCCTTTGAAGAGCAACCCACCCAGACCAATTCCCCTACATTTACACCTTCACCTAACACTACAGGCAATTTAACATGACCAATTCACCTAAGCTGCACATTTTTGGACTGTGGAAGGAAACCAGAGCAAACTCACACAGACACAGGGAGAATGTGCAAACTCCACACAGACAGTTGCCTGAGGTGGGAATTGAACCAGGATCTCTGGCACTGTGAGGCAGCAGTGCTAACCACTGTGCCACCGTGCAATTTGATGCAAATTGAAGAATTTAGACCATTATCTGGAGAATGTGAGTGACCCCCACTTTGTATCAGCGATAACATGATTCTAGCCCCATTAGTTTAAATAGCGTGGATATTGCATGATTTTCTTATAACACGAGATTGCACTAGAATGGAATTATCGTGTTACATCAGAAAGAACTGTATCTGCATAATTTGCATGAAACTACAAAACAGTAATGACCTTAACCTGTGATAGAATATGTCTTTCTCATAAAATGGTCAGGGATTTATGCTGCCCACAATAATGCAAGTCATCTTTTCACAATGAATGAGTATTGTACCCAGTTGGATCACTAGATGAAACTTTTTTTTTAAACAGAAATTTTCCTCCTTCATAAATTTCCTGTCAAAAATGCATCTTGTCTTTATCGTATGCCATATTTCAAATAAGTAGGAAAACAACTTTGCACATAGTCCTACAATTCAGTTGCATTTATGTAACTTGAAAGTATCATATTATCCTGAAAATATATATGGAAATTTTTATTTCCATTAGTTTATAGTGGGTAGTAATGGTCAAATAAAATAATCAATATTATTATCTTTTATGACTTTTTACAGTAATTACTTTCTGAAAAATGTTCCATAAAAAAGACAGTTAATAAAACAAAGGATGGATTTTCAATCAGTAAGCTTAGTCTCACAAGCATTGTATTGGCATGTGCCCAAGTCCTGTTAAGTATCAACAGGGACTATAGTATTTGGTTTAAAGGTTAATGATTGTGTGAATATTACCTCCCATAATGATGATGGAAGAGAACACATGACTGAGAAATTGAGGGTTTGGTTAAGAAAAAGAAGGAAGCATATGTCAGGTATAGACAGGATAGATCGAGTGAATATTTAGAAGAACATAATGGCAATAGGAGTATACTTAAGAGGGAAATCACGAGGGCAAAAAGGGAACATGAGAAAGCTTTGGCAAACAGAGTTAAGGAGAATCCAAAGGGTTTTTACAAATACATTAAGGGCAAAAGGAAACTAGGGAGGGAATAGGGCCCCTCAAAGATCACCAAGTCAACCTTTGTGTGGAACTGCAGGAGGTGGGTGAGATACTAAATGAGTATTTTGCATCAGTATTTACTGTGGAAAAGGATATAGAAGCTATAGAACGTAGGGAAATAAATGGTGACATGTCCATATTACAGAGGAGGAAGTGCTGGGTGTCTTGAAATGCATAAAAGTGGATAAAACCCTAGGACCTGGTCAGATGTACCCTAGAACGCTGTGGGAAGCTAGGAAAATGATTGTTGAGCCTCTTACTGAGATATTTGTATCATTGATAGGCACAGGTGAGGTGCCGGAAGACTGGAGGTTGGCTAATGTGGTGCCACTATTTAGGAAGGGTGGTTCGGACAAGCCAGGGAACTATAGACGAGTGAGCCTGATGCCAGTAATGGGCTGGTTGTTGGAGGGAATTCTGAGGGACAGGATGTAATTATATCTGGTAAGGCAAGAACTGATTATGAATAGTCAACATGGTTTTGTGCATGGGAACTCATGTCTCAAGAACTTGATTGAGTTTTTTGAAGAAGTAACAAAGAAGATTGATGAGGGCAGAGCGATAGACGTGATCTATATAGACTTCAGTAAGGTATTCAACAAGATTCCCCGTGGGAGACTGGTTAGCAAGGTTAGATCTCACGGAATACAGGGAGAATTAGCCATTTGGATACAGAACTGGCTCAAAGGTAGAAGGCAGAGGGTGGTGGTGGAGGGTTGTTTTTCAGACTGGAGGCTTGTGACCAGTGGAGTGCCACAAGGATCGCTGCTGGGTCCACTGCTTTTCGTCATTTATATAAATGATTTGGATGTAAACACAGGAGGTATAGTTAATAAGTTTGCAGATGATACCAAAATTGGAGGTGTAGTGGACAGCGAAAAAGGTTACCTCAGATTACAACGGGACTTTGATCAGATGAGCCAATGGGCTGAGGAGTGGCAGATGGAGTTTCAATTGGATAAATGTGAGGTGCTGCATTTTGGGAAAGTAAATCTTAGTAGGACTTATCCACTTAATGGTAAGGTCCTAGGGAGTGTTGCTGAACAAAGAGACCTTGGGGTGCAGGGTCATAGCTCCTTGAAAGTAGAGTCACAGGTAGATAGGATAGTGAAGAAGGCGATTGTTGTTCAGAGTTGGGAGGCCATGTTGTAGCTGTACAGGACACTGGTTAGGCCACTTTTGGAATTTTGCATGAAATTCTGGTCTCCTTCCTATTGGAAAGAGGTTGTGAAACTTAAAAGGATTCAGAAAAGATTTACGAGGATGTTGCCAGGTTTGGAGCATTTGAGCTATAGGGAGAGGTTGAATAGGCTAGGCCTGTGTTCCCTGGAGTGTCGGAGGCTGAGGGATGATTATTTCAATGAGCTCCCACACACCATAACACAAAGGAAATATGCAGAGCAGAGGAAAATCACTTATACAGTGTATTTAAAAAGAATGGGTACCCAACGAACACAGTCCGCCGATTTCTCAGCAATGAACCCAAACAAGCAGACAAAACATATCCAGAAACCCTAGTCACTCTCCCCTACATCAAAGACATCTCAGAAATGTCGGCTGGACTACTCAGACCCCTTGGCATCATGGTAGCCCATAAGCTCACCAACACACTGAAACAGCAGCTGATGAACTTGAATGGCCCTTGACAGACAACAAGAAAAACTAATGTAATTTAGAAAATACCTTGCAAGAACTGTAACTACAATGGACAAACAGGCAGAAAACTAGCCACCAGGATACATGAACATCAACTTGCCACAAGAAGACATGACTCACTCTCTCTAGTATCCTCACATCCGGATGAGGAAGGACACAACTTCGACTGGGACAACACATCCATCCTAGGGCAAGGCAAACAGAAACACACGTGAGAATTCCTAGAAGCATGGCATTCTAACTGGAACTCTATCAAAAAACGCATTGACCTAGATTCCATTTCCCACCACCTGAGAAAAAGAACAGGAAATGACATCACTATAGGAAATGATGTCACCACAAGAAATGGCAGCACCAACCCAAGGTAACCCAAACACAAAAAGAGAAAGTGTGCTACACCACCAGTGCTCCATCCTGAGGCTCACTGAAGATGTTACCTAGTATGGTGACAATACGACTGAAAAATGAACCTTCCAGCTCAGCGAGCAAACATATATCCAGAACCTCAACCTGAGCTACAGATCATCTCAAAAGTCACAAGGAGGTAATGAGAGTCAGAAAATCAACTTTCCAATTTATTGAAGGCTACATCACAGATGCACGATAGTCTGAGAAGAAAGTCCCAATGCTGTAACCTCAGGCTTCCAGTCAGAAAACCAAGCAAAGATCATGGATCTGGTGAGACGCCCTGTGAAAGAGTAAACAACAATTTAATGGCACACTTGTCAGACAATTGTGGTATTGGGGTCTGAAAGGGTTAATACTAAAATGTGCTATAAGGACTATCCACTATGGTTCTGACATATACTTGAGAAAAACAGCTGAGGATTTCAGATCCTTCTCAAAGTCTCGATAACAATGTTAATCATATCAATGTAACCTTCAACTAATTACTAACATAATAAGATCTAGCTTGCTGACTGCAAGCGAATCATAGAATCTAATCCCTACAGTATGAAAGCAGGCCATTCAGCCCATCAGGTCCACACTGAGTCTCTGAAGAGCATTCCCCTAATCCCTGTAATCCTGCATTTCCTGTGATTGACCGACCTAGCCTGCACATCCCTGGATACTATAGGTAAGTTAGCATGGCCAATCTATCTAACCTGCACACCTTTGGACTGTGGGAACAAACCCATGCAGACACAGAAAGAGTGTGCAAACTCCACACAGACTGTCACTCGAATCTGGGATTCAATCCAGGTCCCTGGTGCTGTGAGACAACGGTACTAACCACTGTGCCACCCCAGAATCTTCTAGTTATACCAGCAATTTGCTTTCCTCCATCACACCAGACTGAGCAAGGTCTGAATTTTCTTTTACTTCAAGAGGATGATGGCAGCAATCTTCTTCATGAGAAGCAGCTCATAAAATATAGCACGCTGGCACACCCTTACAATATGCTAAGTAGTGACGCAGATTTGATTTAACTTCTCAAACGATAGTTTTCAATGGTTTTGTAATGTCTAAGTAATAAATACTTAGGCTAGCTGAGATACTCTTAAGGAAAAGACAATAACGATAGTAATATAAGTGTAAACAGTGTTTGACAGTTTCTAATACCAAAAGGGAAATTTAAACATCAAGCAAACCATCTGAAGGCTGAGAAAACTTACCATTGGTTAGTAAATTTGCATTATTTGAGAAGTTTTACACAAAGAAAGACAAATCAAGCTCAAAATTGGACAAATCAGAGAAAAAGATTGTTGAGTTACAGAATTGCTTCAAGATTCTGAAGCCAAACAGGTCAATACATTACTTTTGAACTCTGCCAGTGCTTTTTGAACTACAATTAAAAAAATCCACATGCCCAAACATAGCAAATTTGGCATTTGAAAAAGCCTGGCTTAACAATGTTGTAGGGCAGAGAAATTCACCCTATGACTCAAGTGCATAAACCTCTGGCAAAGTTATCATAAGGTATTATGTTTATAAAACTTGATACCAAGGGTGGTGGTGCCTTTGAAGAAAAAGTTAAAATAACTATCAACCTTCATTACTCCATTTGGGAGATTTTGTTTTAATTATGGTATAATGTCAGTGTTGGAAATATTTCAAAGAAACACATTAAAAATTTTTGCAGGAGCCATAAGGGAGTAATATGGATGACATGTTAGTACATGGTGAATCTGTCAAAGAACATGACCTGAAGGTTAAAGTTATTTTGAACTGGCTACAAGAAAATGGTATGACATATAATAAAAAGTGTAAATTCTCAAAAATATCTGTTGTTTGCTAAAGGTTCATGTTAGTAGCAACAGCATAATAGTAGACCTACAAGAGACAAGCACAACTTAATGAGTCGTTACTTTCACCCAAGGCTTCAGTGATTCTTTGGTTGGTTAATCAGCTGGCAAAGCATTTGCCTAACCTTGTGTAAATTTCTGAACTCCTGAGAGACCTTTAAAGGAAAACCCACGCACAGTGTTGGGAAATGCATTAAGAGATGACATTTCAAAAATAGAGAAAAGGCTGCTTTCAAATGTCTTACTCGCTGATTATGACTTCTCAGAATCAATCACAATTGCAGCCAAAGCCTCACGTACAGGGCAGGAACAGTCTGTTTTCAATAAAAATCAGATAGTTCTTGATGGTTGGTTTACTTTGCATCTTGTCCATCATCTGTCATAGAAAGGAGGTATACAGTTACAGAGAAAGTTGTCCTTGCAGTCACGTGGGGTTGAAAAATGTGCTCAAATTATATCTTTGGCATACAGGTTATCACAGAGATAGATCACAAACCCTAGTTTCCTGACTTAATAAAAACCCAAACTTAGCAGGATGCCCCTAAAATCCAGGGATTCTGTTTGAGATTAATATACTTCACCTACGAAATAGTATATGTCCATTGGCAAACTGCAAATGATAGCAGTCGCATTTTGCAGAGCAATCACTGACCATTCTACACAACAGGATGTCAATCTCAGGATTAATATTTAGTCAACTCTTAGATAGCTACAATTCAATTCCCAGAAAACTCGAACAAGCTACAAAAACTCTATGTGAATACTATAAAGGATGCATTTGAGATTAATGGGAATCTGTTTGCCAGGTATTTCAATATAATTAAATTTGTGTTATATGTAAATAGTTCGCTTTTTTTCTATTTGATGTTCATTTCTTGGGCAGAGTAAACTTTGGTTCTATTGTTAAAACTGAATCTGCAGCATGTGTGTTTATATTTCAGTGAAAGGCCATCTTGTTAAAACAAAAGAAAAAGACAAAATATGATCTAACAAACTAGATTTCAATCTGTGAACTGACTTGTCTAGCTGGGATCATAACATAATGGATTTTGATTTCATAATCAATGACTGACTTAATGTAAAGAAAATTCACTTCCTTCCACTTCTGAGCTTGGTTCTTTTCTCCATGTTTGGACCAAGGCTGTAAGAGATCTGGAGACAATTTGTTCTGTCGGAATAGGATGAGTTACAATTATCATTAGTTCTGAAATGAAGCTTCGTGTGAATACAGACATTTTTAACATGAAGGAGATCAATCAAACATACTGGTAGAAATAAATTGAATAACTGATACTCTGATTTGTTGTTCCTCGAGTGGAGTAGCTGGGACAAATGCTAAGGAAATCACAGCTCTGCTACATGACAATTTATTTCCAAGCATTGTGATCTCACAGGTCTTTGTGAAAACCATTGCATTCTGGACTGCTCATAATGACATCTGCAGTGGTAACAGTGACGTGATACTGTTGTCAAAAATATCGCATTTTATGAAAAAATGTCATTTGTGGTCACTATGTCAACACTTGGCAATATAACTTTACTCCTTTACTTGCCATCTTGCATTTGCACTATGAGTCATGTAGTGTTATCTCCACAAACTCACTAACTGCATCCTCACAGATATGTGTAGTATTTGTAAACAATGAAGGTACCTTCAACTTTGTATGGTTGTGTATAATGGTGATAGCTTATCAGCAGTCCATTTATGTCTCTACCAATTCTCATTTCTAGTGATTGCTGATTTACTACACCCTTTATACATTATTGCCTTAAGTCAAAATCATTATCCCATTAAGGGATCTTGTGGTACCTGTTGTAGTGGCAGTAGTGTTGTCCCTATCTCTGGGCAAAGAGGCATGGGTTCAAGTCCCACCTGCTCCAGAAGTGCACAACAACATCTCTGAACACGTTGAATAAAAAAAGCACTCCCTTTAGTCAAGTTGTTCTCCTGTTCTGAACCTCTTTCGGTCTAAATAACAAAAAAAGCAACAGTATTAGGATTGTAGAGCAAAGCTTGCATTGTTTGTGATTATGTGTGGAAATATGTCTATTCTTTTGCAGATAAAAGTGAGAAGGTAATTAAGATCTGATAATACTAGGCTGAAGCTTCTGGATTCAATTTGCCTTATTTACTTTGTGCATTTAGGATATCCAGCAAGATCTTATCTGAGGTATAATTTCTGCACCCTCTTCCATTTTGGAACTGTTCATCCCTTCGAGGTTAGCTTTAAAATGAGGGTGAGACAGGTGTTCAGTTGTCCAAGAACTATGCTTCTTTTTTGTTTATTGAAATTGCATCCTGCCTTGACATTCATTTTTTGATAAAGTCACAGAAATTATGACAAATTAACAGTATTTCCATCTATTCTTTTTGCTGGTTAATAGTTGTACCCCATGCAGCCTTTGGAAAAGCTACAATAGAATTTGATCCATGTACAATTATTGTTAGTGCTGGCATATAGCACTTTAGATATTTTATAATGAACCTATTCAGCAATGCTATAACATACCTTTGGAGTAGATAGGATTTGAACCTAGATTGACTGGTCCAGAGTAGAGGCATAATGACTGCTCCCCAAGATACTTTCTGATCAACCTGTTCAAATGCGTTAATGTACACCTCTAGAACAAGTGAAATTTGCTTTTTGACTCAGAGCACACAGTACTTTAATGCATTAGATACTTGCCCTCCCTAATGCATGTGATCCAAATGCAGGTGCTAAGAAGGGAGTCTACTTTGAATTCAAAATGAAGGCAGAGGTGGAATGTTCAGTCAGAATTATGCCATTCCAATTTACATAAGTAAAAGGCTTGTTGTGTGCTGGTGCTGGCAGGCAGGATAATGTGCCAAAGTTACTGGCTTGCATTATTGATTGCTTTTATGAAACCTGGATTTCATTGTGTTGAAAAAAAATGTGTACAACTGAAATCTACCAAAAATAATTTGTGGTTTTTTTGAAAAACATTTCTCAGAATTTTACAATTCCCTGAATAAATTAAAGTGCACAGATTGCATTGATTTAATAGGGTGTTCAGGTCTTGAAACTGAGGGATCAATAGCATAACTGTAGTTTATGTCAAATTGATTTACTTTCAGGTCACTTCCCAATATAAAAAGATCACCTGTAACATCGCCAGCTCCTCATCAACTCTAGCCTAACAGCAATTTGTGTAAACCTAGCGTTTACATCTCTCATATTAAAAAAACAGATGACTGATATTTGGTATAAAACCTGGAGTCTCTGTCTTTCCCATTAAACAAATGCCATTCTGTATTGGATGATAGTGATATCTGAAGAAGTAAGCTAGGATTCCAAGACTTTTCAGTAAGGTCTGATGCATGCAATCATTTAATAGTGATCAATTTAATAAAAAGGTTAATAACATAACTTCAGGGATCTGGAGAAGAGTGATATCGGACTCAAAATGTTAACTCTGTTTCTCTCTCATAGGTGCTGCTCGACCTGCTGAGTTTCTCCAGCATTCTTTATGTTTCCTTCTGATTTCTGGCATCTGCAGTATTATACCTTCATTAATAATTTAATAAAACCCATTTTATTATGACTGAAATACTTGTTTTATAATGGAATAGTAATAAGTCACTCACCTAAGCCTCTACTTGTCCAATGCTCTGGGTGGTTGCGTTCAATTCTCACCATGGCAGTGAGCTGAATCTGAGCAGTAAGTAAAGAATTGTCCTTGAAAATATGAATGATGTGGTATTTCTTTCATTCTAATATGAATAGAAAACTTTGCAAAAATGAGTCAGCACTTCCAGTCTCTTAGAGCTGATAATAACTTTAGGAAATTAATGTTTGACCCCTGTAATGATTGTAAAGCAGTCAACCAGGTGGACCTCATAGAATATGAGTTTATGAACTGGGGCTGTTAATCTGGTCCAAAGCAGGTGACAGGTATAAAGTGGAGTGTCAGCGGTTATGTTGACTCTGACAGCTGGCTCTGAGGAAGCCAGGACAGTGTCAAGTGCTGTGCATGTGTGAGTAAAAGGTCACTTGGTGATGCAATACCGGCCCCTGTGGAGTTATTTTAACCAAAATAGTTAAGTGTCCCTCTTGTTTTCAATGTTTGTCTAGGTACAGACCATCTGTTTGGATGAAGATTCCCCTGCAACACTTCCAGATTAAATGAGTTGGGTAGTGTCAATCAGTTCAAAACAGTTTAAGTTTTTACATGAGTTGATATTAAGACAGTGATTTTCCCCATATACATTAGGCTCTTTAAGGTCTCCAAAGTAGCCCAGATATATATTGTGCAAAACTTCATCTTGTGTCAACGGCTGCCTGATGGGTCAGTAAAGAACTGACTGCCACTTAAATTGTCTGTTAGTTCTCATTAATGAAGCTGTACCGCATTTTGGAGGCAAGCATGTGATTTCACACCATCTCTTAAGAAGGAAGGGCCCTCCATTGTAGAGTGTAAAGGCACATTGAAAGGTATCAGCTTTTAGCAATGACATAATGAAGCATGACACAATGAAGGTCAGCCATCTGAGATTCTGCAAATCAATATAAATATTGCTCTCTATCTGTTTAAACTACAGCTGATTAGGGATGTGTTACAAATTTCTCAAGGAGAAAATAAATATATAAATAAATAAATACTTAAATAAATTGAACAGATAAACAAAACAGAAATCCTGTTCTTCTTCTTAGCTAGTTCTCAGGTGCAAATGTCCAAAGCTGAATTTGCATACGCTATATGTGCTGTTTGAGGAGGCTTGGACTTTCACATACTCCTGCTATTCTTTAAATTAGAATTAGATTCCCTACATTGTGGAAACAGGCCCTTTGGCCCAACAAGTCCACACCAAGCCTCCGAAGAGTATCCCACCCAAACCCATTCCCCATTACTCTACATTTACCCCTGATTAATGGTCACTAGGTGAAATTTAGCATGGCCAATTCACCTGACCTGCATATTTTTGGATCATGGGAGGAATTCAGAGCACCCAGAGGAAACCAGACACAGGGAGAATATGCAAGCTCCACACAGACAGTCGTCTGAGGCTGGAATCAAACCCGGGTCCCTGGTGCTGCGCGACAGCAATGCTAACCACTGAGCCAGCATACCACCACCATGTGCCCTTGGCCTTCACCTCGGCCTGTAAGAGATGCTTAAGCATCTTCATGATGTGTCTTCTCTAGTTAGAACAGATTGGGAGATTGGGATGTGTTAGTGGAAGTTGCATTTCTTTTCCTGGAGGGTTTGGGACATTGTTGAAGCATTTCCTCTGCCCTCCTGATGACTGCTTGGTGTGAGAGAACCAGGAGTAGATGGATTAGCCTGGAAGGCTTATGGCAGGCATACTGATGATATGGCCCACCTGACACAGCTGATTGGCAGCAAACAGTGGCTTGGGAACAGCAAAGCTTGATATCCAGTATGCTGCCCAACTGAATTGTGATACAATTATCACAAGGACAGTTGTGGAGCTGCTTTCCTATTACATTCAATAGCAGCATGTTTATCAGGAATCTCGTGGAATATAATTTTTGAGAAAAAACTAAAATTGAGTGCACTTGTTGTTGGTATGTTCGCTGATCTGGGAAGCTGGTATGCAGATGTTTTGTCCCCTTTCTTGGTGACATCCCCAGTGATGTGGAGCCTCCTGTGAAGCGCTGCTGTACTGTGTCAGTTGGAATTTAGTTGATTTTGTTCCTGCTGCTTCCGGTTGCTGGTTCCAGTTGTTGGTTGCAGTAGTCGGTGTATTGGGTCTGGGTGTATATACATATTGATGGAGTTGATGGATGAGTGCCATGATTCTAGAAAGTCTTTGGCTGTCCTTTGTTTGCCTTGTCCTATTATTGCTAAGTTGTCCCAGTCAAATTTGTGGTCCTTGTTGTCTGTGTGTACAACTACTATGGACAGCTGGGTCTTAAGTAATGTCAAGGAAAAATATATGTAGGGAAAGGACTTCAATAATACAGCATAACAGACTAAATTGTGTTTGACTTGATAGATAACTCATTTCTTTTCAGGATCTATCTGTAAGCCAGTATACTAGTGAACATAACTCAGCTCCAGCCAGCTGGAGAGTCTTAATTTCTGAAAGAAGAACTGGTAATTTATAAAAAAATGCATTCTAAAATTTAGTTTATTGTGAATTTCTAAGATGAATGGCCTAGTAAAATATTTTAATGGAATAGATTGAGGATTGACCAGGAGATGGATTTTAGGATCTCTACAGTGTGGGAGTAGGCCATTCAGACCATACTAACCCTCCGAAGAGCATTCCACCAAAACTCATCCCATTCCTGTATTTCCTATGGCTAATGCACCTAACCTGCACATCCTGGACACTATGGGGAATTTTGTCTGGCCAATCCACTTAACCTGTACATCTTTGGACAGTGTGAGGAAACCCAGCAGACACAGGGAGAATGTGCAAACTCCACACAGACACCCAAGGATGGAAATGATCCCAGGTCCTTGGCGCTTTGAGGCAGCAGTGCTAACCACTGAGCCACCGTGCTGATTTTTCTTCCTTGAGTGTGCTATCATTTTCGTATGTTCATTTAAGCAGACAATTTGATGGTTTAGCTTCAATTCAACTTTTCCAACAATGCAGCACTCCTTCTATCCAGAACTAATATGTCAGAACACATCATGCACTTTCAAATCCCTTGAGTTGGTCTTGAATGCAGTGGTCTTCTAAAAGGTAAGTGCACAATCACTGAACCAAACTGACAGCTCACTGTTACTGAATAGTAATCATAAACCAAGATGCTTCCCACTCTTTCTTTGTACAATCCAGAGCAAAGGTAATGAGTGTTCACAATCTCAGGGAAATTTTGTTGATTTCAAGCAGGGTGGACCTGGTTTATGAGCATAATATAATACAAGATGAATGATTTCCCACAAACAACATACACGCTTTCAGTAAGAAATTTAAAAATGGCATTATACATGGAAATTCATTTATGATAGTCTTCTTTTAAAATGGTAGATGCTGCAGAATTCAGAAGTATTTGATCGAACAAAATGCATTTAAGAGTTTACAGAGCAAATAGACTTTCAATGGGATTTGTCAACTTCATTAAATAAATTAATATAATCAATAAGTCTTTGTATATTAATTAATCTATTCATTCAAAAAGTGTGCAAAATAATGTATTAATTTAAATAATGCACAAAATACAATTTTAAACAAAACACTCACAGACCAAGAGCAAATATCTTAACAGATGTTTGGGGAAGTCTTTGGCCTGATGCCCTGATTCATTTTGCAATATTCAGCTAATAAGTTCCAAATGAATATTTAGAAAACCCTTTGGATTTCAATCTGACAAGCCCGTGGATGCTTCCATTATGCCTTGGGATATGGACTCCATGACAGTAACTGCTACTGAATTGATTTGAGTATCTTCAGCTTCCTCTGCATCTTATATTAAAATGTTCTAAAATACTAGATAATATTGAGCATAAATACAAACAGTAAGTGCTATTATATCATTTACAGGCAAACTTTGTGATAATTGAGTAAGATTAAGTATTTAATTCATTGTTCTGACCTCACATGTGTCATTGCATTTGAAGCATTAATGGGCGACCCTTTCTTTTGGGTACTGGCTATTCTACTTCAAAAAGTTTTACGCTTAGATTTCTCCATTAACCTCTCAAAGCCTGATTGATTGTTTATTTATTGATATTGAATTGTAAGAATGCTTTTTATTTGAATTATAAAGTTTTGGATTACATCCAATATGAATACAGAGCAGTTTATTGTTCACTACTTGAGCCATGCAAGTACTAATATTGCACACTTTAGCCCAAAGCATATCCAAATTGCCCTTCCATTTGGAAAACAGATTCATTTTTCTGAATTAATCATATTAAAGTAATTAGCTAGTTAATTTCCATATGAATTACACATAATAGTGTTTATGGTATATCCAACATTTGAATGGGATTTTTAAAATTCTTTTACGGAATATGGGTGTCACCATTTGACGAGCATATGTTCCCCATTAGTAATTCTCTTTGAACTGTGCAGTTTGCTAGTAACTGTTACTAGCCAGCCACATTGCTGTGGATGTCATGTTATCCAACCAGGTAAGGACGTAGTGAACAAGATGAACTCAAAATCTGTGGTAGTTTCATGGCCACTGTTACTGATGTTAGTTTTCAATTACAGAGTTGTTAGTTAACTTTAATACTTAAATTCAAATGTCACCAGCTGCTGTGGTGGAATTTGAACCAGAGCCCCTGGATCATTAACCTAGGCCTCTAGATTACCAGTCCACTGACTATTTAGATTAGGTTAAATTGTTTTTGAAACACATACAAATTATTTATATACACCACAGTTTGCAGGATATTTTTCCAACCAATACAGCTTGCAGTAATTTCTGAAAATAGCCCAGAAAATTAATTTCAATACAGTATAACTTGTGGATATTCAAATTACAAATGCATACTCTTGTTCATATGTGGTGCTAGGCTTTCTTACTTTCTTTTTTTATAGTCCATATAAGTCAGGCTAAGCACAAACAAACATTTACATTATTACAGTTTCTTCTATGTGTTCCATTTGTCTCCCAAAATACTTTTCTCCAGGTCAAATGGTGTAATCAGAAGGTAGTTATTGTCAGTAGTCCCAATAAGTTATCTTTCTCAGGCATCAACTTTTTAATAATTGCTGCTGAACATTCAGCCTTCTCTCTGACTACTCCTTTAATGATCAGCACATATTAATTTTGGAATTTGGGAATGGCAAAGGCATGCTTACAATTTGCTGTGTCATAAAATAACAAATAATGTAAATGCTCTGATAAATGTTTTCCTTCTATTTGCAAACACATATCACCAACTTCAAGCTTTAGTCCACTACAGTTATTACAATGGCCTTTTAGTGGCCATTAATTGGATCTGGATAGACAATTGAGGTGGGGAAGTGTTATGGATAGCACCTCTGTCTCCGAGCCAGATGCTGAGGCCCAAGTCCCACTTCAGGACTTGATGCTTTGGAATGTGCACTCATATCATGGCCAAACAGATTGGTAAATATTTCTGATATATCTGTGGAAGGCTCTAAAAACAATAGAGTCTCCTGGTCAATGATGCTTGATATGGATTAGCCCACCTCAAATCCAAGCCTCTGGTAATGGGGGGGGGGAACTTGTTTCAAAAAACTGATAATTGAAACAAGCAGATTTCCTTTGTCATTAGATGCAGGAAGGCCTCTTAAAAATGCTGTGCCTCAGTTAGTAGATACACTGGTCTCTGAGGCAGAGGGGGTTGAGGGTTAATGTGCTACTCTAGGCTTTTCCAAAAGCTGCTTCTGGAATGAACAAATGTTTCATGGTTCCCCTGAGTGTTGACAGAATGGACGTGAAGGTTGGGCCACAAGGTGACTCGGGTCTCTTGCTAACAAGAACAGGTTTGCTATGGGCACATTCTCAGTGCCGTTTCTCCACTGGTTTGGATAATAGTCTTAAAAGATTACTCCCAATCAGACATGATAGTCTTCAATTTGCTTCAACAGCTAAATGCTATTAATCTTCATTCAGCAAAATTCTGACTAGTGATACCTGTGCAATATTGGCAGAAGAAAATTGTACATATATTTGAAATAAAACATTCTCAATGGCTGATGAAAAGTATCAGCAATTATTGTGCTATTATTTTCCCCCTTTAATTGTTAAAGATTATCGTGATGTTTTGTCTGTGTATTTTAAGTCTGAAAAAACTTTCGCCAGTGTTATGTTTGCTCTGAATATCTTACAGATGGCTGAGTCTTGGCAGTCAAGTTGAAATTAGAATTTGAGCTTTTTGCACGCAATCTTTTCATACTTAATGAATCTTGCCCTCTGGGACCTAATATTTTGTTCCCACCATAAGATTGTGAAAGATATCATTGCAGGAATCAACAAGAGCAAAAATATTTTACTTGCAACAGAATGGAATTTGTTGACACAAGAAGGAGCCACATTTTTAACATGTAAACCATTTAAACAGGGAATACTGAAAGACATGATTCATAGTCATCCCACAATTTGACCTTTCCAGCTGACAAACTTATTTATCAAATTTTCTTCTTTAAGATCCTAAATTACCTCTTTCTACATGACTCTCCACTCCCTGGTTTATGATCTGCTGTGACAGTATTGTCCATCTATGTAAGACCACTTTAATTAAAACTTCTGTGTAATAAAATCTACTCATCTCTTTCCATTTATTCTGTATCAACTACTACTGCTTTTCCATGTTTCTGGTCATGATCAATATTCATAGACAAGCTATCAATGTTTCACTTTGCTTTACCCAACAACCTTTAATACCAACTTTGAATTAATATGTGCTTCCAATTGAGTACTTGTTAAACCTTGGCCTTTAAGTTTGATTCGGGACCTCTCAGCATAGCAGTTCCTTATGTTATCTCTTTCTCAATTTGTGTTGAAACTGAAAAATATACACCTTTGTACACTTTTCAGATTTGAACTGTTTGAAATCCCATCTGGACTCACACTAAGAACATCTAACCTTCATCTTCACACTATTGTACTCTTGAATTCCTATTCCAACAACATCACAACTGAAATCCTTATCCATTCCTTTCTCACTTACAGATTTCTTGAATACTGAACCCCTTTGAGCCACACAACACATGATCTTCAATGCTTCTTCTCTCACATCTTGACTTACACAAAGTGTCATTTTGACTCATTGGTAGCACTCTTGCCTTTGAGTCAGAGATTTGTGGGTTCCAATTCCATTGTAGCACTTACATGATAATCTAACTCAATTTATTCCAGTACTGAAGAAGATGTGGTCAATAATAATTGATCCTCTGGCACTACCAGAACATACTCTGAGTATTCATTCTTCAGTTTGCACACCAGTATTACTTTGCTCATCATTCTTTCTCGTGTGGATTTTACTGTGTTTGTATACATAACAGTAACTCTATCTCAAAAAGTAATAATTTGGTCGTGAAACATTTTGTAGCAACCTTGGGATGCGATGAGTAAAAATTTAAAAATAATTATTTTCATTTGAATACCACTGTCATTTCACTTTGTCCTTGTCATATGTACATTGGTTCACAAAGGAGGGCCCATGAATCCCTGGGATCGGCATAGACATTTGGATGGGTGTCTTTTAAAGGCATGATATGAGCAATAGTATTCAAATGAGCTTTGCTTCTGCTTCTGCTCTTCCCTTTTTACTTCGGTACTCTGTCTGTGTTCTTCCTCCTCATACTCTTGTTCTCTGCTTGTTCTTGTCCTTCCTATGCTTCCCCTTCATCTGTGCCCTGCAACATCCCTCCTACTCCAACCCCAGTGCCTGAGTGCTTTTCCCAGCTCTGTTATCCACATGTTTTCACTCCACAGTCTTCTTACCCTGGGTGTCTGGCTTACAGGGCTCCTCCTCTCCCAATGTTCCTGCCAAGAATAGCCAAAATCTGTAACAAGAAGCAGCCGCAGCCATTTTGTGAGTAAGGGAACACTTTTTTTTATAAGTAAAAACATCATTTCCATATAGTTTTTTGATGATTATTAAATGGGATTATACATTAGATAGGTGGTGGTTGGGTTGTGCCTGTGAATATTAATCCCATTTGTAAAGGGTGATACAGCCAAAAGGCTGAAGACCAGGGTTGTTAAAACAAAATCCTTCATAACCTTGCTTCTGAATATCTCTACAGTCTCCAGTACTACAGATCATACACCACAATTTCACTGAGTGTGAAGTTCCTCTCTGCAGTTCACCATCGTTGACCTGCTTATAAGATTTCTCTTCCAGAAAATCAACATTTAGATTGATTATGTTCACTTCATCATTTTTAGAACTGCAAGAGAAAGCTTTCGTTCATTATCTGGCATCTGAATTTTTTACCCTTTTCTTGCCTTGAGATGTCTCACTCAGTCAATATTATTTACGTAAGCGTTAGTTGCTGTTGACAGGATAATGATGTGAACTTTCAATGACAGATTTTTTAGGATTGCATGTGAATTATTATCATTCAAAATGTGGAAGCATTTTTATTGATTTACTTTTATTTATGCAATTTTTATGGTGAATGCATATTACGAAACAAACATAGAATGAACAACCAGGCAAAGGAAATCTCTGCTACCAGTTAGTTGTATTATATTATGTAACATGCCCATTCCAATAACAAGAATGATGAGTGATATGGTGAAGCTTATAACAAGGATAGTCAGAAAATAATTGTAAATGTTGAAGGGCATTCAGTACATCCCGTTGAACAAGATCCTAAATTCTCAACAATGTAGTTTCCCATTTTGAAATGATTTCAGAGTTTGTGCCTCTACTAATTTGTATTGATCACTCCACTGGATACTTAATTAAACTGAGAAGTTCAGGATAAGTTTAAATTTAGCCAAGTTATATGAAGAAAGAAGTATGGGCATTTAAAATATATATGAGCACATTAAATCCCGTGCAGACATGATTGGTGAAGAAAGAAAGAATGATTGATGATCTTAGTGTAAAATGCACTTCCTGAACTGATGGAAGTGTCTGGTGTCTTGCCCAGTCCAGGCATGAAGATATTGCAAATAGAAAGAAAATGTTTTAAGGTGGCTGGCAGCATATCATGGGACTTTTGGCAGTACACAGCTCCAGATGGTCCTGAAACTCAAGGCAAATACATAATTTATATAAGAACAAACACAGCAATTGTGAAATACATTGGACAGCTTGCCCTTCTGCCTCACTATGGACAATAGAGGTATAATGGATGCTAGATGAATATGCAATTCATTTTATTGACCTTTCATCATGGTGTGATGACTCTGCATTCCAAACACAAAGACCTTGGCTGTATGAAACTCTCAGGGTGAAAACAAAGTGTAACGCAGGATGTTTACCAACCTATCCTATTTGAGAAAGAATTTGGATTTGCCACTCCTAATCAAACATTGGGTAGAATAATGTTTCCACATGTTGCCTGTTTTTTCTTTGGCCTTTCTCTTTAAACTTTGGGTTATTTATGTTTCAGAAACTGTTCATCTTTTATTTACTCTACTTCAATTCTTTATAACTTTAAACACTTCAGTCAACTCTGTTTGTTTTGGAAACAATACAATTAACAATTCTCAGCAATAATACAGTACATGGGCACATGGGTAATAAGCTACATCGGTTACTACCACAGATGGCATCAGAAAGCTCAACTGAAGCCATCAAGCCAGCTTTACGGCAACTACACAGCCAAGGTAATAAAAAGGCATACCTTGTCAATGGTAAAAGTACTGTCCTCCAACTCGTTTCAATTTTAAGTTAATCTGAGATCTGATATTCTGGCAATTATAAGGGCTAAACATTTTTTTCCCATATGGTCCAATTTTTAAGTCTCACATTTCCTATCGTCATATATGAAAGTATGGTATGATCCAAGAGTTATTGGGGTGGACACCTTCAGTAAGTGAGCAAAGTGGGAACATTTCAGTTGCACTAGAGAGCTGAAAGAAGTTAAACATGATGCCAATCTTATCCCTCATCCCTCTCTCCCTTCACCAAGCCTCGTTTTCTCCTTCCATACAATACCACCCCCTCCAAATCACCTTCCCTTCACTAACTCCCTACCAATCTCCCCTTCCTTCACCACAGCTTAGTTACCAGAAATGAAAACACAAGATTTTAAAGGGGTGACTGAGTTGTCAGGAATCAGTCCAAACTTCATGGTAGTCCTTGCTACATTGTAGCTCATGACCCAAAAACTTTGTCTTGCAGCCACACTGAAGTTCACAACTTACAGTTTGGAAAGCCTTATATAAGAAGGTCCACCGCTTACTAAAACTTCTCTGCTTTTACAAAGCCTTAATTCTAGCTAAGATATCAGGTCATCTAAGAAACTACAGGTCTGCCACAAAAGAGTCTGAAGCAATTTCAGGTTGTAACCATATTAATTTTTCTTCATATAGAGCCAATGTTGTGCATTTGATAGTGTTTGAGAGATATTATATTTTACAACTCTCAGGCAAGTGTATGATAATAAATAATTGTCTAAATTCACAAAAGCTTGGTGCTAGAATAATTTAAATTAGAAAGAAAATAATTTTGATTGTAAGAAAGCACATTAATATCACACATTAAATCTTATAAATTGTGAGCAAGAATAAATTTCTTAAATTTTGCGCATGACATATGTGAATCCAGATCTATAAGCAGACTAATATTTTTGATGTACTTGCCAGATATACTTTGAATTATAATTAATTTGTATGAATTTTTATTAACTTCCATGACTACTTCTCATTTGTGATTTGTCCATTGCTATCAGCTTACTTTACTGAGCCTGTGTTGACCTCTTTATTAGCTGCAAATGTTGCAAATTTTACACTCTAATGTCAATGTAAGGAACAGTTTCCATTTCTAGCCCCTACATAGCTTTTGATTTGCAGTACTGTTTCTTGAGTAGGTGTAGGTTTTCATTATTAGCTCCAATAGATATTTTTATTTTGCTAGACTCTTAGATAGATATCAGTTTGTATTATAAGCCTTTGCATAAGTGTTACATTCCATAATTAGCTCCTATATGTGTGTCAGTCTTCATCACTGGACCCTGTTTGAATGTCAATTTTTATGACTGAACTTACATATGTGACAGTTTCTGTCAACAACTCCTAGGGATGTATCACTTTTCACCGGTAACCTCTGCAACACCAATGAGATTTGTTCATTGTACTGATTCTGAAAAATGCAAGATCTGACAGAAGTCAAAATTGGCCTTTAGAACATCAACTTTTAGATCTGGTCTATCATTTTCCATCACAATTTTAGATCTAATAGAATTATGGTCACTGGCCCCAAAGTGCTCCCCCACTGACACCTCAGTCACCTGCCCTGCCTTATTTCCCAAGAGTAGGTCAAGTTTTGCACCTTCTGTAGTAGGTATATCCACATACTGAATCAGAAAATTGTCTTGTATGCATTTAACAAATTCCTCTCCATCTAAACCTTTAACACTATGGCAGACCCAGTCTATGTTTGGAAAGTTAAACTCCCCTATAATAACCAACTATTATTCTTACAGATAGCTGAGATCACCTTACAAGTCTGTTTCTCAATTTCCCTCTGACTATTAGGGGGTCTATAATATAATCCCAATAAGGGTGATCATCCCTTTCTTATTTCTCAGTTCCATCCAAATAACTTCCCTGGATGTATTTGCAGGAATATTCTCCCTCAGCACAGCTGTAATGCTATCCCTTATCAAAAATGCCACTCACCCTCCTCTCTTGCCTCCCTTTCTATTCTTCCTGTAGCATTTGTATCCTGGAACATTAAGCTACCAGTCCTGCCCATCCCTGAGCCATGTTTCTGTAATTGCTATGATATCCCAGTCCCATGTTCCTAACCATGCCCTGAGTTCATCTACCTTCCCTGTTAGGCCCCTTGCATTGAAATAAATGCAGTTTAATTTATTGGTCCTACCTTGTCCCTGCTTGCCCTGACTGTTTGACTTGCTTCTATTCTCAACTGTACCAGTCTCAGGTTGATCTCTTTCCTCACTACATGCTTTCTTTTATTGGTCAGAGTATTGAGTACAGGAGTTAGGAGGTCATGTTGCAGCTGTACAGGACACTGATTAGGCCACTGTTGGAATATTGCATGCTATTCTGGTCTCCTTCCTATCGGAAAGATGTTGTGAAAATTGAAAGGGTTCAGAAAGGATTTATAAAGATGTTGCCAGGGTTGCAGGATTTGAGCTATAGGGAGATGCCGAACAGGCTGGGGCTGTTTTCCCTGGAGCGTCGGAGGCTGAGGGGTGACCTTATAGAGGTTTACAAAATTATGAGGGGCATGGATAGGGTAAATAGGCAAAGCGTTTTCCCTGGGGTCTGGAAGTCTAGAACTAGAGGGCATAGGTTTAGGATGAAAGGGGAAAGATATAAAAGGGACCTAAGGGCCAACTTTTTCACGCAGAGGGTGGTACATGTATGGAATGAGCTGCCAGAGGAAATGGTGGAGGTTGGTACAATTGCAACATTTAAAAGGCATTTGGATGGGTATATGAACAGGAAGGGCTTGGAGGGATATGGGCCGGATGCCGGCAGGTGGTACTAAATTGGGTTGGGAAATCTGGTCAGCATGGACAGGTTGGACCAAAGGGTCTGTTTCCATGCTGTATATCTCTGTGACTCTATGACTCTAAATGTTGAAAATCACAAAGCTTTCAGGCAGAGTAAATAAAAGATGAACTGTTTCTGGTGGCTGAAGGATCAATAATCAGAGGTTTAAAGTGAAAGGCAAAAGAAAAATAGAGGCAATTTGAAGAAAATCTATTTTACTCGATATGTGGTTAAGAGTTGAAATGCATTACCTGATAGGTTGGTGGTTACAGATGTGAGAGAGGCCTTCAAAATGGAACTGGATAAATACTTAAAGGCAACAAGTTGTAGGAAGATAGAGAAAGGGTGGGGATAAGTGGAAATACTCAGCAAAAGATTCAATACAGACTGAATGCTCTTCTTCTTGTAATGCACCATTCTATGGTTCGCTAAAACGGGAGTCAATAGTTCCTGTTTCTTACTTACTTATTATAAGCAGTCTTCGCAACGTCAAAATAAAAGAACACAAGAGTTAGGAATAGACTACTCAGCTTCTCAGACTGTCTCTGTCAATCAAAATGTTTGTGAATGATCTGATTGTGGCTGTTTAAATCGAAACAACTCAGTTCAGAAAAATTTGTGAATTATGCAATTAAAAAATGAATTGATTAAAAGCAAGACTGTATTAGCCAAAAGAAATTCTGCATTGCGAGCACATTTGAAAGAGGAGGAATTACATTCAGGAAAGTGATTGACATTTGCAGACTGGCAAGGTGGTAAATTAGGAGCGAGAGCATTCTCAGACCAGGTTTCGAATTTTGATGAAAGGTATTTCAAACACCAAGGATAGAATGATCACAGATAAAGGGCAGGTTATAAATGCCACAGAGAACTTCATGCAAAGGAGAAAAAGACATGTGCACATAGGGAAAGCAGTGTTCTCACTACAAGAAGTTAAATCATTTTGCACACAAGTGTCTGGCGAAAACAAAGCCCAACAAACCGATATAGATGCCTCCTGGAGCAATATGAGCTGAAGATTCCAGCGAATCCCTCTACACCATAGAGAAGATGATTTCAATTAAATCAAGAGGTGGGACATGGTTTGTCACTAGTGGACTCAGGAAAACATCAGATTAGCATTAACTATCAGATAAACACCAGCGCATCATGCATTGTCTTGACCTTCATAGACCTGTGTAAAATGCACAATATGCCAATCAGAAATGAAGCCCTCAAAACTATGGGTTGCAGGTAAATGATGGCATCATATTCATGCTGAGAGGACAGATCACTCTGATGGCCCAGTGCAATACCATGAAAAAGGAGCTGGACTTTTAGATCATAGATCATAAGCAAATGCTGCTCATCTCTGTTGGGGCAAGTCTAAAGATTAGACTGGTAACTCCCAGTGTATCAAAAGAAATTTGCAACATGTTGCAGAGCGTTACATTATTGACCATAGGACAGATCATGGGGAAGAACAACAATCTGTAGACAGGGTTAGGATGCCTTCAGGAAGAATATAATCATGAAGTAGATGAAAGTGCAAGATCAAGTCACCATCTGCTGAGGCAAGTTTCAGCTGCCCTCAAGGCTAGTCTGAAAGACAATATGAAGTTCTGGAAAATAAGGGATTAATAAAGAAACTGACAACTTCAACAGAATGAATTAGCAGCTTGTTGGCAGATAGCACCTGTAAAGCTGAGAGTATTAATTAATCCGAAGAATCTAAGTAAAGCCCTGAAGAGCTCTCATATCTCATGTTAAACATTAAAGGAATTTTGACACAACTTTCAAATATAAAAATCTTCAGCACCCTATTTGTGAAAGATGGTTACAGGCAAGTAAATCTGAATGAATGAAGCAGCTTTCTATTACATTCTGGACATCCCTTAGAAAATACAGATGGCTGTACTTGTCATTGACGTTTCCACTGCTCCAGAAGAATATCAACATAGACAAGGTGAAGTCATTGCTGATCTTCCCAGAGTGGAAGCTAGAGTGGCTGATCTGCTTCTTTAGCTGTGGAGGATCATTGGTAGAAGCCATTGCTGACCATGATCAAATTCTTGTGTGACTGCTCAGTAGAGCTTGCCAGGTGAACCAGAACCTGAACAAGAAATTAATGACAGCAAAAGAAGCTCAAAATCACATGCCATATACTGACAGAAAAAAACTCTTTGCCCATATCCCCTCAAAAAAGACCTGTAGAAGACATAAAAGCAATGCAATGGTTTGTTAGCTTCATCAACTGCTTGGCAAATTGCTTGTCCAATATGTCCAAGGAATTGAGTGAAGTCTGAGGGAGGCAAGAGATATGCTCTACTAGCCAAATGTGAGCAACAAAATCAACGACCACATCAGCTGGTGCAGTATTTGCAATGAGTGCCAAGCTAAACAAGCCAGTCAGCTGCTGATCACATATGACATCCCAGATAGCCCATGAATGAAGCTGGAAGTAGATCTCTGCACACTCACAGGAACTAATGATCTTGTCACAGCTGACTACTGGAAGCTGGACCAGCCAACTTCAATGCTGCTGAGATTATCAAATGCAAATTTCAGCCATTATAACATTCTTGATGCTTGTTGTGATGAGTGACAATCACCTTCAGTTCACAAGTGAAAAATTCAGTAGCTTTATAAACAATTAGGAAATTCAACATCAAACTATCATCTCACATTATCTGCAGTCAAATGGAAAGGCTGAGATAATGGTGAAAGTTACCAAAGCAATCGACAAATTTCATGTAAGATTTATTCAAGGCAATCTTTGAGTGGAGAAACACCTCAAGTGTTTGACATTTGGTGTGGCCAATGGTATGGAAAGTAATCCAGTACAAAGACTAATTTCATAGTGTACATGAGAAACCCCTCCAATTCTAAAAAAAACTGAAGCCAGAAATATCAGGTATGAATGATAAATTCCATGTGAAATGGCACAAAGCCAAGTTTTATTGCCAGAGTAAGGCATTAATGGACTAGTCATGGTAACTCTTTCAACTTGGAACTTGTGTGGGGCAATTTTCACCTTGATCCTACATACTGGTCTTGAATAACCAGACATATCATTGCACGTGTGCCCAATTGCAGCTTAAGGGGGTTGATCGGAAAAAGTGATTGTTACCACCAAGACAGATCAGCCATCAGACCCAGCGGTCCACAGCAACCTGACAACAGAAATGAAACAACGACTGGTACTACAGCAACAATAAGTGACACAAGAACGACTTTTCCAAGAAAAGTAACACTTCCTAGAGATTGATGAGAATAACAAATTGCTAATGCATAAGAACAGCCATGTGTTCATTTATTCATTTAGGTAGCACAAAATCCACATGATAATGCATTTTGTTTGCTTCCCTTTGGGTTATAAAAAGAGGGACGTTGAAGTGAAATAAAATCATGTGCAGATGTCTTTCATGGTCTGCCATCATCAAGCAACGTTATCTTGCAGTACCAACAGCATTAAGATGACTTCATGAAAGACCTCAAGTTCAGCACACTGGTAGATTATACACATGAAATAAAAGCATCAACTCCATTTTCTTGTCTATCCCCATTACTCTTCACTTCCCTGTGGATACAAATAGTCTAAAACCTGTATTTCATCTTCATTGGTGAAATATTTCATGATGCTCCAGATTAAATTTCTATCTGAATTCTAGATAAAAATTTTGTTTAGGATGGAAGCAAATGCTACATATTTGAACCACTTTCCAAATATTGTGCTTTCCTGCCCCACTTCAATGCATTTAAGCTGAAAGAAAAGTAAATGCAGAATGTGTATTCGTTTTGACACAGCAAATTTCTTTTCAAGTTTGTTTCACTTTTAACCAGATCAGATACAGAAGCAGCAACTCTGTAGACTGGGGAATAGGGTTGGAAGAAAAAGGAAAATAGCTAGCCATGATAGCTGCAGTGGTTGGGCCATGTTTGTTAGTTTTTCTAGTTAATGTTGGCAATGGTTTTAATTCTGATGCTGAAATAATGGTAAGTTTATTAATATGTAAATGGTCCTGCAATTTTCAAAAAAGAAAGAAATGTCCCACAGATTGTGAAAAGTGGCAGGATGATATGTGACTTTCTGCTATTAGCCTCACAAAATTAGCAGCTGACCCTTGACTTCACCATGAGCTTTGTGCTACGTTTGTGTACTAATTAGCCATTAAACTCACCATGGTAAGTTAAGGCTCGTACCTAACAATGCATGTACCTTTTTAATGAAGAAATTAACATTCATAGAATGACATTAACATTCATGAAATGCCAATCTCTCCACCCCCCCAAAAGTTTAACCTATGGAGTCTCATATCCACAGTTATTGAATTGTTAGTCATTTTTCTCATTTAAAAGGTTTTGTTTTTGTCAGAAACGTCTTACTTTCTCCCTTGTATTCCAAACACAATCTTTTCATCCCTTTATTTCCCTCTGTCTATCTGATTTGATTGAAATTCAAGCTATTTCATGTTTTGTTCTTCTTCTGTTTCATTTTCTATTGTTAGTTTTAACAGTGAAGATGCTAGATTTCACCCAAGTTCCAGATGCCACATTACCTCTGTTGGGGAAACTGTTTCGATTGAAGGATGCGGTGAAAAGTGTATCTAATGGGGCGAACTGTAAGGTAACCTGCTCCAGTGAAATCTAGGCAATAAATTGCATAACGTTGATTATGAAGATTGGAGTTTACTTCAGTTTTTACGCAAAAGTATTTCCTCTGTTAGTAGAATTGGATTGTGTTTGACATCTATTTGATACATTTTCTGGTGGTCACTGGTAGTCTCTTTTGTACAGAAAAGATTGTTGCAGCAGTGTTTTCTACAAGTTCCAGTGAATAAAACAGATAGGCTTGAAACTTCTAACAACAACAATCGGCATCTGGTTGAACCTGAGGAGTGTAGGAAAGGTTAGAATGAGGTCTGGGCTGAGTTGGATCCATAGGTGTGGAAACAGAATTAAGGAAGATAGGGATGGCGGAGGTTAGTGTGGAACAGTTCAGGTCCAAAATGGAGGGAGAGAGGAGAGTGCCTAGTCAGACCTGAGACTGGATGTTTCGGAAATACAGGAATGAATGCCAGGTCTAGGAAGGTTGAGGCTGTTTGGGGCAAGGGGATGTTTTGTGCCCATAATGAGTGAGTGAGTGGTTCAATTTTATAGTTAGCCAAGGGTTGGAACAGGTTCCAATTCCTCCAAGTTTTCCTAGTTACCTATCCAGGGAAAAGAATCAATCGATCCAAAGTTACCAACTTTAACTCAGAGTTGGGGATTCTTTGGAGGATTTCAGACATTTAGTAATAGACCATTTCAAGTTTAAACTTGCTGGGCAACCATCGCATAATCTACACTTCAGCATTGACCATCCAAGATCTGGACCATATTTTGTCATGTCATTTCTGTGTCCGTTGGTCTTTCTCTGCAAAGTTATAGTTGGTGATTTGTCCACAAAATATGCAATGTGGGACATTCTTAAGCAACTGTTGATTGAATTGCATGGATATTGACTGCTGGTCAAGAAGTGGAAAGGGCAGTGACCTACAGTTATTAATTGAAATTCACTCAATCAATAAAAGGTCAAGTGTACTGAATCTAACACCTGAATGTTTTCAAGTGAAAAAAGGTACCACTTTGACTAAGCTTTTCTATGGACTGTTGGCATTAAGGAATAGCTAGAAAAATTACTCTGAGCTGGCAGCCCTACTCACCATCCAGAGAATCCAGCAGATTCATTGCAACTCGTTCTGACTCTATTGTCAGCGGTTTGTTCTCTAATGTTGTGACTGAATTCCACCACTGTGAGGCAGTATTTCACACCTCTCTGCACTGTCTGCAAATCACAGACAAGCTAAGTGGGATCAAGGTTCACTAGTGCCAGTCAGGTCAGTGCTGGATTAGAATCTTGAAAGAGGAATAGCACTTTCCCCTGGGAGACCTTCCATAGTGGACCCCCTGATCAGGAGGGAATTGGCTAAGCTTGCAAGGATATCACTTTAACGACTGGTGGCAGCAAGAGGCCCTTAGTGACACTCAATAGGCTAATTGGCCTATGGCTGAGCAGGCTATCTGCCCCCACTGATAGTAAAATATGAGTGGAGATGGGAAGATAAAGGGCATGAAAGCCCCTGCTATCCCATTTGATTCTACACCCCCACCCACCCCTCACCACTGATCCAGGAACTACCACAATGTAGCTACTGTCTAATGAAAATTTTGCAACATCTAGAAACCTAAACTACAAACATTGTCATCGTTGTTGTTCTGTATTATTGAGGTAATTATTTTCAGCTACAAATAAACATTATTCGCTCAGCGATCAGTGAGCTCATGCAGCAGT